>NC_053028.1:33315290-33418332 GCF_003073215.2 Triticum urartu | reverse complement strand
AGAAATCAAGAATTTTGATGAACCTCCGGAATAAGGAATTAATCGCTTGGATGAAACAAGAATAAGAATTATGTTATGCGTATCCTTCACCAATTTAAATTGATGACAAGCAACGGATTTGGCATACCACTTATTCTCGTAGAAAGGATTAATATAGATATAGCGCAACCTTGAGGAAGGTCTTCAATGAACCACCGGTAGAATTGAAACCACGAATGAATTGATAAGGAAGAGAAATCTTGAACGAACCACCGTAAGAATTAAAAATGAATGAAGTAAAGGGATGAATCACCGGGTAAGAATTGTGAAATGAACGAAGATACTTGAGACAATCTAGATACATGAGAACGAAGGGTTCACAAACTGATTAGAGATCACTTGAACGATGCACCGGTAAGATTGGAGAATGATAACTCACAGCTGAGAATGAATAAACCTGAATTGATGGACTCTGGATAACACACTGAGAAGACTCTTGAATAGCTCCGGATGGGTGAAAAGAATTCTCACAATCGAATACAATTATGAGAGGATGGGATCAAACTAGAACCACGAATCTCTGAGAGAGCGGATAAGATATGTAGGAAAAAAAACTCTTCTTCGTTCTTCAAATGACGACGAGAAACACCACCAAGAATTAATGAGGCACACCGGAATGAAGAATGGAAAAGTTGAGCCAACGATGAAAAGAATTTGAAAGATCTTGGAGAAATACATATGACTAATGATGAATCATTCTTACGTCAAACTTTGAAATGAATTTGAGAATAACTCCGGGTACATAAGAAGAGTCAGGTAAGATCCTGGGAAAAGACCTGTGGGTTAGGGCCCACTAAAAAGATACACCATAGAACGATTTCAAAGAGAGATTGCACTGGTTGAATTTAAATGGCTTGAATGAGATAACATCCTTGAAAGAGCTTGAACGAAAGCAGAGTGTAAGCACGAATCTTCGGGATATCTTGAGCACTCAGGAACAATTGAATAGCGAGAAAAGAATATGAGGTGCACCGGCATGAGAAGGTATTTGAAACGAGTAAAAGGATATGATCAACAAGGCTTGAATTGGTTCCACCGGAGAAGAAAAAGAACGAATAATGATAACTTGAAGCTCCGTTAGTACCTTCATGAGAATCACCGGATAAGAACATTGACGAAAAAAATGGAGAGACGTCCATCAATAAAATGATACTTGATTGATAAATCTGAGTCCTTGAAGAAAAAGGGTGGGAGGGCGGGAAAAACAAAGGCATCTTGGGACGAATGAAACAAACAACATTGCGAAGAACTGATAATTGATTTTGCGGATGTTGAAAACGATCAGATTCACTTGAAGAGAAACACGCCGGTTGAAAAGGATTGGAAAGAAAATCTCGATGATCAAGAAGGATTAGTATTCACATCGGGGTATGAGAACACCGCTTAGGAAAATGTATGGAATCAACATTTGACTTCGAAGCAACTCGAATACCACAACTCAAAATAAAACAAAGGATTGGCTTGCAAAATAAGCCGGAACAAACATATGATAGAGATTTTGTCCGAAGATTTCGTGGTGGGGCCTACATGGGCTCGATCGTACAACACCATCATGTACAAGGCAGTGCACATGACATACGAAGCGTCCCCGAGTCGGCATAGCCAAGGACTCTTTAAGACACAACGAGACTACTGTAAAACCAACCGTGGATAGGCGGACCACTAGACGTCGAACCCCAATTTCATATCATACATCTGTCGGAAAGATATCCTAAGAGCTACTTGAATTCCCACTTATGAAACTCCCGAACCTTTCCGGTTATGCAATCAGGTGTTGGGGATACAGGGGAAGCATAATATCTCACCCAAAACTAGCAAATCCTACATCCAGCTGTATCCATCCTTCAATACATAACCAGGAAACCTTCGGAAATCATCTACCTCAACCTTCAAAAAGCATCCGTTATACGAGTTATGGCAATACTCCCGAACTCCCGCCCCAGTACTGGGTGGCGTCGAGGTTATCTCACCAACAACTGCATAAAAGAGATTTTCGATGTCGGCGAAACTAATCTCAGGTATTCCAGAACTGCAACGATAAAATTGTGACGACAACACCTCAGAGCTCAACTCCCTGGGACACTGCCACAACCTCTAAATGTCAGGAGGCACCAAGAACAATGTTCTCGTCACAAAACCATCGGAACGATTCCAAGTGAGGTAATCTTCACACAACCCATGTAATACATAAGGGAAAGAGATACATAGTTGGCTTACAATCGCCACTTCACACAATTACATGAATAAAGCATTACATCATCCAAATACAATCAAGGTCCGACTACGGAACCAAAATAAAAGAAGACTACCCCAAATGCTACACAGATCCCCGATCGACCCCAACTGGGCTCCACTACTGATCAACTAGAACGAAACAACACAAAGGACAAGATCTTCATCGAGCTCCTCCTTGAGCTTGGTTGCGTCACCTGCTCGGTAACATCGGCACCTGCAAACTGGTTTTGGAAGTATCTGTGAGTCACGGGGACTCAGCAATCTCACACCCTCGCGATCAAGACTATTTAAGCTTATAGGAAGGTAAAAGGTATGAGGTGGAGCTGCAGCAAGCGACTAGCATATATGGTGGCTAACATATACGCAAATGAGAGCGAGAAGAGAAGGCAAAGCACGGTCGAGAAAGTATGATCAAGAAGTGATCCTAAACAACCTACGTCAAGCATAACTCCAACACCGTGTTCACTTCCCGGACCCCGCCGAGAAGAGACCATCACGGTTACACACGCGGTTGGTGCATTTTAATTAAGGAACTTCAGGTTTTCTACAACCGGACATTAACAAATTCCCATCTGCCCATAACCGCGGGCACGGCTTTCGAAAGTTCATAACCCCTGCAGGGGTGTCCCAACTTAGCCCATCACAAGCTCTCACGGTCAACGAAGGATATTCCTTCTAGCGGGAAGACCCGATCAGGCTCGGAATCCCGGTTACAAGACATTTACACAATGGTAAAACAAGACCAGCAAAGCCACCCAGATGTGCCGACAAATCCCGATAGGGGCTGCACATATCTCGTTCTCAGGGCACACCGGATGAGCAAGACGTCGGGTAAGCCAGCCCAGAGTTGCCCCTGGTAGCCTCGGACATTGCTCAGTTGGACCAACACTTACAGAAGCATTGGCCTGGGGGGTTAAAATAAAGATGACCCTTGAGCCGGCCGACTCAAGGGAAAGAAAAAGGTTAGGTGGCAAATGGTAAAACCAATGTTGTGCCTTGCTGGAGGAGTTTTATTCAAGGCTAACTATCAAGGGGTTCCCATTATAACCCAACCGCGTAACGAACGCAAAATCCGGGAACATAACACCGATATGACGGAAACTAGGGCCGAAAGAGTGGAACAAAACACCAGGCATAACGCCGAGCCTTCCACCCTTTACCAAGTATATAGATCCATTAATTAAATAAGAGATATTGTGATATCCCAACAAAAAATTTCCAATGGAACAAATCATCCAAAAGGAACAAACTTCAATCTTCCCCTGCAACTAACAACGCTATAAGAGGGGCTGAGCAAAGCGGTAACATAGCCAAACAACGGGTTTGCTAGGACAAGGTGGGTTATAGAGGTTTGGGTTCAACAATATGGGAGGCATGAGTAAGCAGTGGTAGGGTTATTCACATCATAGGCATAGCAAAGAAGCGAAGCATCTAGCAAGCAAAGATAGAAGTGATTTCGAGGGTATGGTCATCTTGCCTGAAATACCGCAGGAAGAAGAACGAGTCCATGAAGAAGACCAAACGGACCAAGTCGAACGGATCCTTCACATCCACGACGTTACCGGCGGATTACTCGACCGAGAAGTACAACGGAAAAGAGCAAAGCACAACACTAGTAGGACAACCACCACATAAACATGCATGATGCACAACCCAAGTATGAGCATGTCCCGATTTTAATGAAACATGGGCATGGCAAATTGCCACAAACAATACTACAAATTAAGTGGAGCTCAACCTTGCACCCCGGAGTTGCATGTTGAAGAAAACAGCACAATTCAAGTTTATTTAGTTCGATCTCGTTTATGTATCCAACAATAATTAAATGTGATTAACATGGCAAGAGGGTGAAGCAAAGTAAAAACTACAGTCAAGTTTAAATGAGGCCGGAGAAGCAACGAACAACAATTCAGTAAAACCCCAATATGCATATTTTTGGTTATGGTATTGTTCTGCCCTAAAACATATATTTTAGAGTTGTTAAACATGCGACAAAGTAAAGTCACCATTGTTAACTAGGCATTTTTCTACCCCATTTACATATAAAGTTTATTTAAAATCCGAGCTACGGTTATTTAGTTATGATTATAATCATTTTAATAAGTTATTTAAGAAAATTTAAACAAAAAACATCTTAAGCATTTTAACCATGGATGAAAAAGACATATTATGAAACTAGATGAAAAACTAAGCATATTTCATATATAAGTTGTTTTTAATCCGATGCACGGTTAATTAGTTATTAACAATGCAAAACAGTGGCAAAATGATGTAATTATGCATGCACTGGAAAATGATAAAACCCTAAGCAGAAAAAAAACATACTTGGGGCCAGAGCACCACGTGCAGCGCCCAGGATGAGGCTTCGAGCCGAGTGGCTCTGTGCCAAAATAAATAAAATAAATGATGACGGCACTGGAAAATGATTAAAACCCTAAGCAGAAAAACATTACTTGGGCAGAAGCATCACGGTGCCAGCGGCCAGATGAGGCTTCGAGCCGAGTGGCTCCTGTGCAAAAATATAAAATCATAGGTAAATCGAAAGGGCAAAACACTTGGGGTGCCGGAATCGAACCCCAGGAGCCTCTTTGCCTTGTCGGTTGCGCGTATGCGCTATGAGATGCACCAGCAGCTGGAGCTGGTGCTGTGGTAACGAACTTTAGCATAGTAGCGGACGGAATATCCTAAGAGCAGAAACAAGGAGGCCGGAGTCTGGACTCCACGGATGCACAGAAGTCGCCGGCGAGGATGGCGAGTGAAGCGGCTGCTGCTACCGCAGCAGAGCAACAGCCAGCGTGCGGGGATGCAGTGTGGGTGCGCGCGTGCAGGTGGTGGCTTAGTTGGGTGAGGGTAGGAGCTGTGGCGAGGCATGGCCACAGCTACGACCACGGAAGCCCGATGATGCTTGCCGGCGACGGGAGCAAGCAGCGGCTGCAGGTGCAGCAGATCACCAGCGCGGTGCGGAAACTGATGAGGGTGCGTGCATGCAGGTGCTCGCGTGAGGCCGGCCTGGCTGATTCAGAGAAGAAGCGCGCTTAGTTGGGTGAGGGTAGGAGCTGTGGCGAGGCATGGCCACAGCTACGACCACGGAAGCCCGATGATGCTTGCCGGCGACGGGAGCAAGCAGCGGCTGCAGGTGCAGCAGATCACCAGCGCGGTGCGGAAACTGATGAGGGTGCGTGCATGCAGGTGCTCGCGTGAGGCCGGCCTGGCTGATTCAGAGAAGAAGCGCGTGGGCGTCTGCGCAAGCAAGGAGCAGAGTAAACAAGGGAGCCTGCCGGCGCATGCGAGCAGGACGGCGAAGGAGCTCGTCGGAGGAACTCCGGCGACAAAAAGCTACGGCTGAGGAGAAGGATTCCAGCGAGGGTGATGCTCCACCTGTAGACGCAGCAGAGAGAGAGGGAGACGTGTGAGAGATAGAAGGTGAAGGGGACGGAAGAAACATGGGCGCGGGCGTGGCTTGGCTCACTAGAGCTTCGCCATAGGCGTGCGGGCACGGCGGCGCTGCTTAACGAGATGCAGGCGACGGGGAGGGTTCATGGCAATCGCAGGACATGAAGGAGGGCGACAGCTTGGCGCCGGAGAACGTGATGGGGAGGCACGGAGGAGGTCATGGGGTCGAGGACGACGGACGGAACTGGGGAACCTGGACGGATGCAAGTTTTGAAAACATGATGATGCAATGCACATGATGACATGATCTAAAACAACACGCAAGCAAAAGACAAGGCAACAACAATGAATAACTGGAAGACGCCTGGCGCAACGGTCTCGGGGCGTCACAGTTGTCATCATCAACCATCCTCCATTACCAATTTCATGATGCTTCACCACCGTGCGTGAGTAATTCCATCGTAGGCTTGCTGGACGGTGATGGGTTGGATCAGGATTTATCGTGTAATTCGAGTTAGTTTTGTTTAGGGTTTGATCCTAGTATCCCACTATGTTCTGAAGATTTTGATTGTTTTGCTATGGACTTTGCTATGCTTAATGCTTGTCACTAGGGCCCGAGTTGCCATGCTTTCAAGATCTGAAACTATTATGTTTTCATGAATATATGTGAGTTCTTGATCCTATCTTGCAAGTTCTATAGGTCACCTTACTATGTGTTATTGATCCGGCAACCCGAAGGTGACAATAACCGGGACCACTCCCGATTATTGACCATAGTTTGAGGAGTTCTTGTATTCACCCTGTGTTAATGCTTTGGTCCCGGTACTCTATTAAAAGGAGGCCTTTAATATCCCTTAGTTTCATTAGGACCCCGGCTGCCACGGGAGGGTAGGACAAAAGATGTCATGCAAGTTCTTTCCATAAGCACATATGACTTATATTCGGAATACATGCCTACATACATTGATGAATTGGAGCTAGTTCTGTGTTCACCGTATGTTTATGAATGTTACATGATGAACCACATCCGGCATAATTCTGCCATCACCGATCCCATGCCTACGAGCTTTCCATATATTGTTCTTCACCTTATTTACTTTTCCGTTGCTATTGTTATCATCACTACCAAAACACCAAAAAATTACTTTTGCTTACCGTTACCACCACTACTATTCATATACTTTGCTACTAAAACACTTTGCTGTAGATTATTAAGTTTCCAGGTGTGGTTTGAATTCAAACTCAGCTGCTAATACTTGAGAATATTCTTTGGCTGCCCTTGTGTCGAATCAATAAATTTGGGGTTGAATACTCTTACCCTCTAAAATTTGTTGCGATCCCTATTACTTGTGGGTTATCAGACTATTTTTTCTGGCGCCGTTGCTGGGGAGCATAGCTCTATTCTTTGAGTCACTTGGGATTTTATATCTGTTGGTCACTATGAAGAACTTGAAGACGCGAATACAAAAAAATTTATCCCTCAACTACGAGGGGAGTAAGGAACTACATCTAGCTTCTGCATTGATTCACCTTCTATTTGAGTAAGCTTGCGACACCTAAACTTGCTTCTGCTATTATCTTGATATGTCACATGTTATTGATGATGCCACTTCTGCTATGCATGATACTTATGATGAAACTACTTCTATGCTTGATACTACTGTGCCACTTGGTGAATTTCTTGATGAACAACTTGCTAGGGCTAGAGAGAATGAAATTATTGAAACTGATAATATTGATGAAAGTGATGATGAAGGCTCTCCTAATAAATATGAATTGCCTGTTGTGCCTGAGGGCTATGTTATGGATGAAGAAACTAAAAGAGACTTTCTTGCATGCAATGATAGAAGTTATCTTAAGAAATTATTAGTTAAGCTTAAACAAAAAACTCTAACTGCTAGAATGAAATATGATCCTGCTTATGCTACTTCACCTATCTTTGTTACTGATAAGGATTATGAATTCTCTATTGATCGAGTCTCCCACAAGCTTGGGGGAGGCTTCTCTAATTACTTAATGCTTTGCCTGATCATCCTCCTAATAAAAATGAAATACTTGATATCTTTTATAATTGACTAACCGATGCTTCCAGAGACCACCTCGATAGTTGTGTTGGTTCTGTTTTCAGGGAAAGAGCACCGAATGAAGCTGAAATTCTATTGAATAATATGTTGACAAATGAAAATAATTGGACACTTCCTGAGCCTATTCCTAAACCAACTCCGAAGAAAAGGGGTGTTCTATTTCTCAGTGCTGAAGATATGCAAGAGGCAAAGAAATCTATGAAAGAAAAGGGTATTAAAGCTTAAGATGTTAAAAATTTACCTCCTATTGAAGAAATACATGGTCTTAATTTACCGCCTGTTGAAGAAATATATGGTTTTAATCCATCACCTATTGAAGAAACACATGGTCTTGATAACCCGACACAGGTAGTAAAGGTAAATTCTCGCTATAGATATGATAAAGCTGAAATCCCTCCTACTAAGTTTGCTAGCTAATGTTTGGATGAGTTCGATAGCTTTATGGTTAGGCAAGAAGACTTCAATGCTTACTTTGGTATACAATTGAAAGAAAATGCTTATATGATTGAACACTTGGGTGATTATATGTCTACAGTTAAAGGTGAACTTAAACTCATTAGTAAACATGCTTCTATGGTTACCACTCAAGTAGAACAAGTACTTAAAGCTCAGAATGATTTGCTCAATGAATTAAATAGTAAGAAAAATTACTATGATGTTAGAGTTATGACTAGAGGTGGTAAAATGACCGAGGAACCTTTGTATCCTGAGGGCCATCCTAAGAGAATTGAGCAAGATTCTCAGAGAAATGATATAGATGCACCTAGTCCTTCTAAAAGGGAGAAAAAGTAAAATGATAGGACTTTGCATGCTTCTAGTGATCCTATTATTGACACAACTGAGAATCCCAATGATATCTCTATTTTTGATGTTGAAACACAATCCGGCAATGAACATGAAACTAGTGATAATTTTAATAATGATTTTCATGTTGATGCTCAACCTAGTAATGATAATGATGTAGAGATTGAACCTGCTGTTGATCTTTATAACCCACAATCAAAGAATCAACGATATGATAAAAGAGACTTTGTTGCTAGGAAACACGGTAAGGAAAGAGAGCCTTGGGTTCAGAAACCCATGCCTTTTCCTCCTAAGCCATCCAAGAAAAAGGATGATGAGGATTTTGAGCGCTTTGCTGAAATGATTAGACCTATCTTTTTGCGTATGCGTTTGACTGATATGCTTAAAATGAATCTTTATGCTAAGTACATGAAATATATTGTTACTAATAAAAGAAAGATACCGAAAGCTGAAATTTCCACCATGCTTGCTAATTATACTTTTAAGGGTGGAATACCTAAGAAGCTAGGAGATCCAGGAGTACCAACTATACCATGCTCCATTAAAAGAAACTATGTTAAAACTAATTTATGTGATCTTGGAGCCGGTGTTAGTGTTATGCCTCTCTCTTTATATCGTAGACTTGATTTGAATAAGTCGACACCTACTGAAATATCTTTGCAAATGGCTGATAAATCAACTGCTATACCTGTCGGTATTTGTGAGGATGCGCCTGTTGTAGTTGCAAACATTACTATTTTAACGGACTTCGTTATTCTTGACATTCCCGAGGACGATAGTATGTCTATTATTCTTGGAAGACCTTTTTTGAATACTGCAGGGGCTGTTATTGATTGCAACAAAGGCAATGTCAATTTTCATGTTAATGGTAATGAGCATACGGTACACTTTCCAAGGAAACAACCTCAAGTTCATAGTATAAACTCTATTGGAAAAATTCCATCTATTATTTTTGGAGGTTTTGAATTTCCTCTTCCTACTGTCAAGAAGAAATATGATATTCTTATTGTTGGGGATGTGCATATCCCCGTTGAGGTAACCTAGTGTTATTCGAAAATTCTCCGGTTCCATGTTACTCGGAATGAGTTTGTGAACAAGATTTGATCAACCTTGTGAGTGGATTCCTTTTGATGAGCATGAGATGGATGAATTTAGAAAACAAAACTATCTGTACCCTCTTTTTACTTTCTGTTATTTAGTTTAAATAAAGCAAAAATAGTAATTTCTGTCTGTTTTTTGATTATCCGTGCAATATAAAAATACCCCGAAAATAAAAGTTCTCCAAATGCCCCGCCAATTTAATATGATTTTTTTGGAATATTTGAGAATATCTGGCACTGAGAACACAGCAGGGGGAGCAAGCACCTGGCCACGAGGGTCCACGGCGCGCCCACCCCCTGGGCGCGCCCCCTGCCTCGTGGGCCCACGGTGGCTCCCCTCCACTTATTCCTGCACCCACACACTTCTTCTTCCTCCCAAAAAAATCACCATCCAGCTCAAACACGAGTTCTAGCTCATTTTGCTTCGATTTTCGATCTCCTTGCTCAAAGCACCTCTCACAAAACTGCTTTGGGGGACTTTTCCTTGGTATGTGACTCCTCCATTGGTCCCATTAGTTTTTGTTCTAGTGCTTTATTCATTGCAAATTTGTGCTTCCTAGTTGACCATGTTCTTGAGCTTGCATGTCAAATTTATATGTTTCCAAGTAGTTCTAATGCATGATATAGGTCCTAGGCACTTGTAGGAGTAGTTGCTATCAATTAAATTGAGCTTGGTTTACTCTTATTTGAAGTTAAAATTCAGAAATTTTTCAGAGGAAAAAATATGCTTAGGAAAATGTACCAAGGTGGTTCTTCAAGGAAACAAGGACCCAGGCTTGCAGTGCGTGATGCTGAAGATGAACCACCAAGGGACGCTCCAGTGCGGCTTTGTGAATGGCCTTCAGAGGACTTCATGGATCGAGCAGGAATTAAGGAAGAATTTAACGCATATTTGCATAACGCTGATCTTGTGAGCTTCGAGGCAGAAAAGTGCCGTCACTACCACTATCTCACTAGTTCCTTTGTGAGGAGGTTTGAATTTTCATCTTCACGAAATTCTCAAACTGTCCTATTTGATCTTTATGAAAATTCTTATACTATGGACTTAGAGAATTTTACCACTGCTTGCAAACTTCCACAATGGAGTAGTGCTAGTGAACCTCGCAAATCTGAATTTAGAGATTTTCTTACTAATATAACTATGGGGGAATCTAGAGATATAGCACAAGCTCCCATAGGGAGACTTCATTTTCCCGCTATACATTATTTTGCTCTCTTCATAGGTAGATGCATAAATGGTAAGGATGAAGCATGTCACATGTGTGTCCCTGACCTCAGTATTCTTAGGAGTGCTGTGTTAGGAGATAAATCTTATAATTTGGGAGTCGTTGTTGCACGTAGGTTGCATCATAATAGATTTAATGGATATTTCTTTGGTGGAATTTATGCAACCCGTATAGCTAATTTTCTTGGTATAACCATATGTGAGGATGATATTGAGTTGCCTCCTGCTTATATGGATTATGAGGCTATGGTTCGTCATCCTTTTGTTGAGAGGAACGATCAGTTCCTCCAGTATCGACTAATCTTTGACAGACGACGCACCTATCACGTCGCTCTCCCTGCTTCTACTTTCTTTGACTTTCATGCAAAAGGGATATATTTTATAACAAGAGAGGAGGCGGAAGAGTATAAGAGGAGGGCTGAGATAGCTCGCCCCCAAGCTGCAGCCCACGATGCAATGACTGCTGCATCTCAGTACGACCCCAACTACAACTTTGCATATCCTCCAGGCCATTCGTGGCAATAGACCAACTTAGGCCAAAAGCCTAAGCTTGGGGGAGTATGTATTTCCCACCGACATTACATTTACGTTCACACACTCATTGCTAGTTGTCGGTGCTCATACTTTTTCATTGTATCATCCATGCTAGTTTATTTTCCTTTTTTATGCTTTCTTCTTGTGTGTTTGATAAACCTTAAGAAAAAACCAAAAAAATTAGATGTAGCTTTTAGCTAGTTTTAATTTCTATGCTTGTAGTAGCAATTAAAAAGAAAACCCAAAAAGATTTCCTGTTCTTCTTTTGCTTGTTGGGAGCTTTCCCATGTAAATAGTTTTATTTATTTTCTTTTTTTTTGGGGGGGGGTCGATAGGAGAAGACCATAATTAAATTGTTGAAGTGACTCATATATGCATTATTGTTGATTTAACCAAGAGTCCATATTGCCTTGTCTTCTCCTATTTATTGAATGCTTGCAGATTCCAGCTTAGTCCAATGCACGTGCACTGTTATTATTATTCACATCATTCGGTCGTGCAAGTGAAAGGCAATTATGACGATATATGATGGACTGATTGAGATGGGAGAAGCTGGTCTAAACTCGACCTCTCTTGTTTTGTAAATATGATTAGTTCATCGTTCCTGATTCAGCGTATTATGAATAAACATGTTTGCAATAACAATTAGAGATTATAGTTGCTGAGGCCATGCTTAATTAGCTAGGAGCTTATAATGGTTTACCCTGCGTGCCAACATGCTATTAAAATGGTTGTGATGTGGTATGATAGGGTGGTATCCACTTTTGAACGATTCGAGTGGCTTGACTTGGCACATGTTCACGCATGTAGTTGAAACAAAATCAACATAGCCTCTACGATATTTATGTTCATGGTGCATTATATCCTACTCATGCTAGCATTTGGTGTTGATTAATTTTAATGCATGTTCATGAATGTTGTCGCTCTCTAGCTGTCGCTTCCCAGTCTTTTGCTAGCCTTCACCTGTACTAAGCGGGAATACTTCTTGTGCATCCAATCCCATAAACCCCAAAGTTGTTCCATATGAGTCCACCATACCTACCTATGTACGGTATCTACCTGCCGTTCCAAGTAAATTTGTATGTGCCAAACTCTAAACCTTCAAATAAACATTCTGTTTTGTATGCTCGAATAGCTCATGTATCAACTAGGGCTAGATACGTCTCCAACGTATCTATAATTTGTGATTGCACCATGCTATAGTATCTACTGTTTTGGACATTATTGGGCTTTATTATCCACTTTTATATTATTTTTGGGACTAACCTATTAACCGGAGGCCCATCCCAGAATTGCTGTTTTTTTTGCCTATTTTAGGGTTTCGAAGAAAAGGAATATCAAACGGAGTCCAAACAGAATGAAACCTTCGGGACGTGATTTTCTCACCGAACAAGACCCAGGAGACTTGGACCCTACGTCAAGAAACAAAAGAGGAGGCAACGAGGTAGGGGGCGCGCCTACCCCCCCCCCCCCCCCCCGGTGCGCCCTCCACCCTTGTGGGCCCCCTGTTGCTCCACCGACGTACCCCAAACGATCAGATACGGAGCCAAAACCCTAATTCCACCGCCGCAACTTTCTGTATCCACGAGATCCCATCTTGGGGCCTGTTCCGGAGCTCCGCCGGAGGGGGCATCGATCACGGAGGGCTTCTACATCATCATCATAGCCCCTCCGATGAAGTATGAGTAGTTCACCTCAGACCTACGGGTCCATAGTTATTAGCTAGATGGCTTCTTCTCTCTTTTTGGATCTCAATACAATGTTCTCCCCCTCAATTGTGGAGATCTATTCGATGTAATCTTCTTTTTGCGGTGTGTTTGTTGAGACCGATGAATTGTGGGTTTATGATCAAGTCCATCTATGAATAATATTTGAATCTTCTCTGAATTCTTTTATGTATGATTGGTTATCTTTGCAAGTCTCTTCGAATTATCAGTTTGGTTTGGCCTACTAGATTGATCTTTCTTGCAATGGGAGAAGTGCTTAGCTTTGGGTTCAATCTTGCGGTGTCCTTTCCCAGTGATAGTAGGGGCAGCAAGGCATGTATTGTTGCCATCGAGGATAACAAGATGTGGTTTTCATCATATTGCATGAGTTTATCCCTCTACATCATGTCATCTTGCTTAAGGCGTTACTCTATTTTCATTAACTTAATACTCTAGATGCATGCTGGATAGCGGTCAATGAGTGGAGTAATAGTAGTAGATGCAGGCAGGAGTCGGTCTACTTGTCTCGGACGTGATGCCTATATACATGATCATACCTAGATATTCTCATAACTATGCTCAATTATGTCAATTGTTCAACAGTAATTCGTTCACCCACCGTAGAATACTTATGCTCTTGAAAGAAGCCACTAGTGAAACCTATGGCCCCCGGGTCTATCTTCATCATATTAATCTTCCAATACTTAGTAATTTCCTTTGCTTTTTTACTTTGCTTTTATTTTACTTTGCATCTTTATCATAAAAATACCAAAAATATTATCTTATCATATCTATCAGATCTCACTCTCGTAAGTGGCCGTGTAGGGATTGACAACCCCTTATCGCGTTGGTTGCGAGGATTTATTTGTTTTGTGCAGGTACGAGGGACTCGCGTGTAGCCTCCTACTGGATTGATAACTTGGTTCTCAAAAACTGAGGGAAATACTTATGCTACTGTGCTGCATCATCCCTTCCTCTTCGGGGAAAACCAACGCAGTGCTCAAGAGGTAGCATGAAGGATTTCAGGCGCCGTTGCCGGGGAGTCTACGCAAAAGTCAATATACCAAGTACCCATCACAATCCCTATCTCCCGCATTACATTATTAGCCATTTGCCTCTCGTTTTCCTCTCCCCCACTTCACCCTTGCCATTTTACTCGCCCTCTCTCTCTATCCTCCCTCTCTTTCTCTATTTGCCTCTTTTTGCCTGCTTGCTTTTTGTTTGCTTGTGTGTTAGTTTGCTTGCTTGTCACGATGGCTCAAGATAATACTAAATTGTGTGACTTTACCAATACCAACAACAATGATTTTATTAGCACTCCGATTGCTCCTCTTACCGATGTTGAATCTTGTGAAATTAATACTGCTTTGCTGAATCTTGTCATGAAAGATCTGTTTTCCGGCCTTCCTAGTGAAGATGCCGCTACCCATCTAAATAGCTTCGTTGATTTGTGAGATATGAAAAAGAAGAAAGATGTGGATAACGATATTGTTAAATTGAAACTATTTCCTTTTTTGCTTAGAGATCGTGCTAAAGTTTGGTTTTCGTCTTTGCGTAAGAATAGTATTGATTCATGGAATAGGTGCAAAGGTGCTTTTATCTCTAAGTATTTTCCTCCCTCTAAGATCATCTCCCTTAGAAATGATATTATGAATTTTAAGCAACTTGATCATGAAGATGTTGCACAAGCTTGGGAGAGGATGAAATTAATGATACATAATTGCCCTACTCATGGTTTGAATTTGTGGATGATTATACAAAATTTTTATGCCGGATTGAATTTTGCTTCTAGAAATTATTTAGATTCGGCCGCGGGAGGCACTTTTATGGAAATCACTTTAGGAGAACCTGCTAAACTCCTAGATAATATTATGGTTAATTATTCTCAATGGCATACTGAAAGATCTACTAATAAAAAGGTCCATGCGGTAGAAGAAATTAATATCTTGAGTGGAAAGATGGATGAACTTATGAAATTATTTGCTAGTAAGAGTGTTTCTTCTGATCCTAATGATATGCCCTTCTCTACTTTGATTGAGAATAATAATGAATCTATGGATGTGAATTTTTTTGGTAGGAAAATTTTTGGTAACAACGCGTATAGAGGAAATTTTAATCCTAGGCCTTATCCTAGTAATCCCTCTAATAATTACGGTAATTCCTACAACAATTCTTATGGAAATTATAATAAGATGCCCTCTGATTTTTAATCTAATATTAAAGAATTTATTACTTCGCAAAAGAATTTCAATGCTTTGATTGAAGAAAAATTGCTTAAGATTGATGAGTTGGCTAGGAACGTTGATAGAATTTCTCTTGATGTTGATTCTTTGAAACTTAGATCTATTCCACCTAAGCATGATATCAATGAGTCTCTCAAAGCCATGAGAATTTCCATTGATGAGTGCAAAGAAAGAACTGCTAGGATGCGTGCTAAGAAAGATGCCTTTATAAGAGCGTGTTCTTCTAGTTCCTATGAAAATAAAGATGAAGATCTAAAAGTTATTGATTTGTCCCCTATTAAATCTTTGTTTTGCAATATGAATCTTAATAATGATGGGACTTATTATGATCCACCTTTACCTACAAGACGTTCCAAGAATTTGGAGTTTTTAGATCTTGATGCTAAAATTGATGAAATTGGGATTGAAGAAATTAAAACCATAGATGTTGCTAAACCCACTATTTTGGATTTCAAGGAATTTAATTATGAAAATTTCTCTTTGATTGATTGTATTTCCTTTTTGCAATCCGTGCTAAATTCTCCTCACGCTTATAGTCAAAATAAAGCGTTCACTAAACATATCGTTGATGCCTTGATGCAATCTTGTGAAGAAAAACTTGAATTAGAAGTCTCTATCCCTAGAAAACTTTATGATGAGTGACAACCTACTATTAAAATTAAAATTAAAGATCATGAATGTTATGCTTTGTGTGATTTGGGTGCTAGTGTTTCCACGATTCCAAAGACTTTGTGCGATTTGTTAGGTTTCCGTGATTTTGATGATTGCTCTCTAAACTTGCACCTTGCGGATTCCACTATTAAGAAACGTATGGGAAGAATTAATGATGTTCTTATTGTTGCAAATAGGAATTATGTGCCCATAGATTTTATTGTTCTTGACATAGATTGCAATCCTTCATGTCCTATTATTCTTGGTAGGCCTTTCCTTAAAATGATTGGTGCAATTATTGATATGAAGGAAGGAAATATTAGATTCCAATTTACGTTAAGGAAAGGCATGGAACACTTTCCTAGAAAGAAAATTAAATTACCTTATGAATCTATTATGAGAGCCACTTATGGATTGGCTACCAAAGATGGCAATACCTAGATCTATCCTTGCTTTTCATGCCTAGCTAGGGGCATTAAACGATAGCACTTGTTGGGAGGCAACCCAATTTTATTTGTATTCCTTGCTTTTTGCTCCTGTTTAGTAATAAATAATTTATCTATCCTCTGTTTAGGTTGTGTTTTTTGTGTTTAATTAGTGTTTGTGCCAAGTAGAACCGTTGGGAAGACTTGGGGTAAGTCTTGATATCTTGCTGTAAAAGAACCGAAACTTTAGCGCTCACAAGAACTGCTGCTGTTTTTATTTGGAAAGTGCTATTTAGTTAATTCTTTTTTAAGATGATTAATAGATAAATTACTCACGTCCAGCAATTTATTTTATAATTTTTGGGGTTCCATATCTTGCGCTAGCTACAGATTACTACAGATTGTTCTGTTTTTGACAGATTCTGTTTTTCGTGTGTTGTTTGCTTATTTTGATGAATCTATGGCTAGTAAAATAGTTTATAAACCATAGAGAAGTTGAAATACAGTAGGTTTAACACGAATATAAATAAATAATGAGTTCATTACAGTAACTTGAAGTGGTCTTTTGTTTTCTTTCGCTAACGGAGCTCACGAGATTTTCTAGTTTAAGTGTTGTGTTGTGAAGTTTTCATGTTTTGGGTAAAGATTTGATGGATTATGGAACAAGGAGTGGCACCCCCAAGATAATATAAGGACACCTAAAAGCCAAAGCTTTGGGATGCCCCGGAAGGCATCCCCTCTTTTTGTCTACTTCTATCGGTAACTTTACTTGGAGCTATATTTTTATTCACCACATAATATGTGTTTTGCTTGGAGCGTCTTGTATGATTTGAGTTTTTTCCTTTTATTTTATCACAATCATCCTTGCTGTACACACCTTTTGAGAGATCCATACATGATTTGGAATTTGTTAGAATACTCTATGTGCTTCACTTATATCATTTGAGTTATATAGTTTCGCCCTAGTACTTCACTTATATCTTTTAGAGAACGGTGGTGGATTTGTTTTATAGAAACTATTGATCTCTCATGCTTCACTTAGATTATTTTGAGAGTCTTAAATAGCATGGTAATTTGCTTAAATAATCCTAATATGCTTGGAATTCAAGAATAGTAAAAGAACTTTCTTATGAGTGTGTTGAATGCTATGAGAAGTTTGATGCTTGATAATTGTTTTGAGATATGAAGATGGTGATATTAGAGTTATGCTAGTTGAGTAGTTGTGAATTCGAGAAATACTTGGGTTAAATTTTGTGATTCCCGTAGCATGCACGTATGGTGAACCATTATGTGATGAAGTCGGAGCATGATTTATTTTTTCATTGTCTTCCTTATGAGTGGCGGTCAGGGATGAGCGATGGTCTTTTCCTACCAATCTATCCCCCTAGGAGCATGAACATAATACTTTGCTTTGATAACTTGTAGATTTTTGCAATAAGTATATGTGTTCTTTATGACTAATGTTGAGTCCATGGATTATACGCACTTTTCTCACCCTTCCAACTTTGCTAGCCTCTCTAATACCGCGCACCTTTCGCCGCTATCATACACCCACCATATACCTTCCTCAGAACAGCCATCATACCTACCTATTATGGCATTTCCATAGCCATTCCGAGATATATTGCCATGCAACCTTCCACCGTTCCGTTTATTATGACACACTTCATCATTGTCATATTGCTTAGCATGATCATGTAGTTGGCATCGTATTTGTGGCAAAGCCACCATTCATAATTCTTTCATACATGTCACTCTTGATTCATTGCATATCCCGGTACACCCCCGAAGGCATTCATATAGAGTCATATTTTGTTCTAAGTATCGAGTTATAATTGTTGAGTTGTAAGAAAATAAAAGTGTGATGATCATCATTATTAGAGCATTGTCCCAGTGAGGAAAGGATGATGGGGACTATGATTCCGCCACAAGTCGGGATGACACTCCGGACAAAAAACAAAGAGAAAGAAAAGAGGCCATAAAAAAGAAAGAGAGAAAGCCCAAATAAAAAAATGAGAGAAAAAGAGAGAAGGGACAATGTTACTATCCTTTTACCACACTTGTGCTTCAAAGTAGCACCATGATATTCATGATAGAGAGTCTCCTATGTTAACACTTTCATATACTAGTGGGAATTTTTCATTACAGAACTTGGCTTGTATATTCCAATGATGGGCTTCCTCAAAATGCCCTAGGTCTTCATGACCAAGCAAGTTGGATGCATAACCACTTAGTTTCTTTTGTTGAGATTTCATAGACTTATAGCTCTAGTGCATCCGTTGCATGGCAATCCCTACTCACTCACATTGATATCTATTGATGGTCATCTCCATAGCCCGTTGATGCGCCTAGTTGATGGGAGACTATCTTCTCCCTTTTTGTCTTCTCCACAACCACCATTCTATTCCACTTATAGTGCTATATCCATGGCTCACGCTCATGTATTGCGTGAAGATTGAAAAAGTTTGAGAACATCAAAAGTATGAAACAATTGCTTCGCTTGTCATCGGGGTTGTGCATGATTTAAATATTTTGTGTGGTGAAGATGGAACATAGCCAGACTATATGATTTTGTAGGGATAACTTTCTTTGGCCATGTTATTTTGAGAAGACATAATTGCTTTGTTAGTATGCTTGAAGTATTATTATTTTTATGTCAATATTAAACCTTTATCTTGAATATTTCGGATCTGAATATTCATACCACAATTAAGAAGAATTACATTAAAATTATGCCAAGTAGCATTCCGCATCAAAAATTCTGTTTTTATTAGGACGAGCAGGAATTAAGCTTGGGGATGCTTGATACGTCTCCAACGTATCTATAATTTTTGATTGCTCCATGTTATATTATCTACTGTTTTGGACATTATTGGGCTTTATTATCCACTTTTATATTATTTTTGGGACAAATCTATTAACCGGAGGCCCAGCCCAGAATTGCTGTTTTTTGCCTATTTTAGGGTTTCGAAGAAAAGGAATATCATACGGAGTCCAATCGCAATGAAACCTTCAGGAACGTGATTTTCTTACCGAACAAGACCCAGGAGACTTGGACCCTACGTCAATAAACAAAAGAGTAGGCCACAAGGTAGGGGGCGCGCTTACCCCCCCCCCCCCCCCCCCCCCCCCCCCCCCCCCCCCCCCCCCCCCCCCAGGCGCGACCTCCACCCTCGTGGGCCCCCTGTTGCTCCAACGACGTACTCCTTCCTCCTATATATACCTACGTACCCCCAAACGATTAGATACGGAGCCAAACCCTAATTCCACCGCTGCAACTTTTTATATCCACGAGATCCCATCTCGGGGCCTGTTCCGGAGCTCCGCCGGAGGGGGCATCGATCACGGAGGGATTCTACATCATCAACATAGCCCCTCCGATGAAGTGTGAGTAGTTCACCTCAGACCTACGGGTCCATAGTTATTAGCTAGATGGCTTCTTCTCTCTTTTTGGATCTCAATACAATGTTCTCCCCCTCTCTTGTGGAGATCTATTCGATGTAATCTTCTTTTTGCGGTGTGTTTGTTGAGACCGATGAATTGTGAGTTTATGATCAAGTCTATCTATGAATAATATTTGAATCTTCTCTGAATTCTTTTATGTATGATTGGTTATCTTTGCAAGTCTCTTCGAATTATCAGTTTGGTTTGGCCTACTAGATTGATCTTTCTTGCAATGGGAGAAGTGCTTAGCTTTGGGTTCAATCTTGCGGTGTCCTTTCCCAGTGACAGTAGGGGCAACAAGGCACGTATTGTATTGCTTCCATCGAGGATAACATGATGGGGTTTTCATATTGCATGAGTTTATCCCTCTACATCATGTCATCTTGCTTAAGGCGTTACTCTGTTTTCATTAACTTAATACTCTAGATGCATGCTGGATAGCGGTCGATGAGTGGAGTAATAGTAGTAGATGCAGGCAGGAGTCGGTCTACTTGTCTCGGACATGATGCCTATATACATGATCATACCTAGATATTCTCATAACTATGCTCAATTCTGTCAATTGCTCAATAGTAATTCGTTCACCCACCGTAGAATACTTATGCTCTTGAGAGAAGTAGGCTGCTGCCGACATGTCCCCCTTGCATGTTGATAACCCACAAGTATAGGGGATCGCAACAGCTTTCGAGGGTAGAGTATTCAACCCAAATTTATTGATTCGACAAGGGGAGCCAAAGAATATTCTCAAGTATTAGCAGCTGAGTTGATCAATAGAGAATTCATAATCCTTATCAGTAACAAAGATAGGTGAAGTAGCATAAGCAGGATCATATTTCATTCTAGCAGTCAGAGTTTTTTGTTTAAGCTTAACTAATAATTTCTTAAGATCACTTCTATCATTGCATGCAAGAAAGTCTCTTTTAGTTTCTTCATCCATAACATAGCCCTCAGGCACAACAGGCAATTCATATTTATTAGGAGAGCCTTCATCATCACTTTCATCAATATTATCAGTTTCAATAATTTCATTCTCTCTAGCCCTAGCAAGTTGTTCATCAAGAAATTCACCAAGTGGCACAGTAGTATCAAGCATAGAAGTAGTTTCATCATAAGTATCATGCATAGCAGAAGTGGCATCATCAATAACATGTGACATATCAAAATTAATAGCAGAAGCAGGTTTAGGTGTCGCAAGCTTACTCAAAATAGAAGGTGAACCAAATGCAGATCTAGATGGTAGTTCCTTACCTCCCCTCGTAGTTGAGGGATAAATTTTTGTATTCGCGTCTTTCAAGTTCTTCATAGTGACCAACAGATATAAATCCCAAGTGACTCAAAGAATAGAGCTATGCTCCCCAGCAACGGCGCCAGAAAATAGTCTTGATAACCCACAAGTATAGGGGATCGCAACAATTTTAGAGGGTAGAGTATTCAACCCAAATTTATTGATTCGACACAAGGGGAGCCAAAGAATATTCTCAAGTATTAGCAGCTGAGTTGTCAATTCAACCACACCTGGAAACTTAGTATCTGCAGCAAAGTGTTTAGTAGCAAAGTAATATGATAGTGGTGGTAGCGGCAACAAAAGTAAAGACAACAAAAGTAATTTTTTTGGTACTTTGTAGTGATTGTAACAGTAGCAGCGGAAAAGTAAATAAGCGTAAACCAGTATATGGAAAACTCGTAGGCACCGGATCAGCGATGGATAATTATGCCGGATGCGGTTCATCATGTAATAGTCATAACATAGGGTGACACAAAACTAGCTCCAATTCGTCAATGTAATGTAGGCATGTGTTCCATATATAGTCATACGTGCTTATGGAAAAGAACTTGCATGACATCTTTTGTGCTACCCTCCCGTGGCAGCGGGGTCCTATTGGAAACTTAGGGATATTATGGCCTCCTTTTAATAGAGAACCGGAACAAAGCATTAGCACATAGTGAATACATGAACTCCTCAAACTATGGTCATCACCGGGAGTGGTCCCGATTATTGTCACTTCAGGGTTGCCGGATCATAACACATAGTAGGTGACTATAGACTTGCAAGATAGGATCTAGAACTCACATATATTCATGAAAACATAATAGGTTCAGATCTGAAATCATGGCACTCGGGCCCTAGTGACAAGCATTAAGCATAGCAAAGTCATAGCAACATCGGTCTCAGAACATAGTGGATACTAGGGATCAAACCCTAACAAAACTAACTCGATTACATGATAAATCTCATCCAACCCATCACTGTCCAGCAAGCCTACACTGGAATTACTCACGCACGACGGTGAGCATCATGAAATTGGTGATGGAGTATGGTTGATGGTGACGACAGCGACGAATCCCCCTCTTCGGAGCCCCGAACGGACTCCAGATCAGCCCTCCCGAGAGGTTTTAGGGCTTGGCGGCGGCTCCATTTCGTAAAACGCAATGATTTCTTCTCCCTGATTTTTTCCTCTCCGAAAGCAAATATATAGAGTTGGAGTTGGCGTCGGAGGGTCAACAAGGGGCCCACGAGGTAGGGGGCGCGCCCTACTGTGGGGGGGGGGGGGCGCCCCCAACCCTCGTGGAAAGGGTGTGGGCCCCCTGGTCTTCATATTTGGCGAGGATTTTCTATTGTTTTTTCTGAGACCTCCCGTGGAGTTTTAGGTCATTCCGAGAATATTTGTTTTCTGCACATAAAATAACATCATGGTAATTCTGCTGAAAACAGCGTCAGTCCGGGTTAGTTCCATTCAAATCATACAAGATAGAGTCCAAAATAAGGGCAAAAGTGTTTGGAAAAGTAGATACGACGGAGATGTATCAACTCCCCCAAGCTTAAACCCTTGCTTGTCCTCAAGCAATTCAGTTGACAAACTGGAAGAAAGAAAGAAAAACTTTTACAAACTCTGTTTGCTCTTGTTGTTGTAACTATGTCAAGCCAGCATTCAAGTTTTCAGCATAGATCATAACTAACCACACTTGCAATAATTCTCAGGTCTCATAATTACTCGTATCAATAGCATAATCAACTAGCAAGTCATAATAATAAATCTTGGATGACAACACTTTCTCAAAACAATCATAATATGATATAACAAGATGGTATCTCGCTAGGCCTTTCTGAGACCGCAAAACATAAATGCAGAGCACCTTTAAATATCAAGGACTGACTAGACATTGTAATTCATGGTAAAAGAGATCCAATCATAGTCATACCCAACATAAATTAATAGTGATGAATGCAAATGAAGGTTGTTCTCTCCAGCTAGTGCTTTTTAATAAGAGGGTGATGACTCAGCATAAAAGTAAATGGATAGGCCCTTCGCAGAGGGAAGCAGGGATTTGTAGAGGTGCCAGAGCTCGGCTTTGAAATAGAGATAAATTGAATTTTGAGCGGTATACTTTCATTGTCAACGTAACAACTAAGAGATGTCGATATCTTCCATGCTAAACACATTATAGGCGGTTCCCAAACAGAATGGTAAAGTTTATACTCCCCCTCCACCAACAAGCATCAATCCATGGCTTGCTCGAAACAACGAGTGCCTCCAACATACATCAGGTCCCAGGGGGAATTTTGTTTGCAATTAATTTTGATTTAGCTTGCATAAAGCATGGGACTGGGCATCCCGGTGACCAGCCATTTGTTGAAAATATGCCCTAGAGGCAATAATAAATTGGTTATTATTATATTTCCTTGTTCATGATAATCGTTTATTATCCATGCTAGAATTGTATTGATAGGAAACTCAGATACATGTGTGGATACATAGACAACACCATGTCCCTAGTAAGCCTCTAGTTGACTAGCTCGTTGATCAATAGATGGTTATGGTTTCCTGACCATGGACATTGGATGTCGTTGATAACGGGATCACATCATTAGGAGAATGATGTGATGGACGAGACCCAATCCTAAGCCTAGCACAAAGATCGTGTAGTTCGTATGCTAAAGCTTTTCTAATGTCAAGTATCATTTCCTTAGACCATGAGATTGTGCAACTCCCCGATACCGCAGGAGTGCTTTGGGTGTGCCAAACGTCACAACGTAATTGGGTGGCTATAAAGGTTCACTACAGGTATCTCCGAAAGTGTCTGTTGGGTTGGCACGAATCGAGACTGGGATTTGTCACTCCGTGTAACGGAGTGGTATCTCTGGGCCCACTCGGTAGGACATTATCATAATGTGCACAATGTGACCAAGGAGTTGATCACGGGATGATGTGTTACGGATCGAGTAAAGAGACATGCCGGTAACGAGATTGAACAATGTATCGGGATACCGACGATCGAATCTCGGGCAAGTATCGTACCGATAGACAAAGGGAATTGTATACGGGATTGATTGAATCCTTGACATCGTGGTTCATCCGATTAGATCATCGTGGAGCATGTGGGAGCCAACATGGGTATCCAGATCAAGCTGTTGGTTATTGACCAGAGAGTTGTCTCGCCCATGTCTGCATGACTCCCGAGCCCGTAGGGTCTACACACTTAAGGTTCGATGATGCTAGGGTTATAGGGAAAGTATGTACGTGGTTAACAAATGTTGTTCGGAGTCCCGGATGAGATCCTGGACGTCACGAGGAGTTCCGGAATGGTCCGGAGGTAAAGATTTATATATGAGAAGTCATCATACGGTCACCGGAATAATTCGGGGGGTTACCGGTATTTTACCGGGACCACTAGAGGGGTTCCGGTGGTCCACCGGGAGGGTCCACCTGCCCCGGAAGGCCCTATGGGCTGCGTGTGGAGAGGGACCAGCCCCTTAGTGGGCTGGGCGCCTCCCCCTAGGGCCCATGCGCCTAGGGTTTGGGGGAACCCTAAAGGGGGGGCGCCCCCCTTGCCTTGGTGGGCAAGGCAACCCCCCTGGCCGCCGCCCCTCCTCAGATTGGATCTGAGGGGGCCGGCCCCCCTGCCCCTATATATATGTGGGGGTGGGAGGGCAGCCGCACCCAATTTTTGGCGCAGCCCTCCCCCTCTCCCAAGTCCTCATCTTCTCCCGCGGTGCTTGGCGAAGCCCTGCAGGATTTCCACGCTCCTCCTTCACCACCATGTCGTCGTGCTGTTGCTAGATGGAGTCTTCCCCAACCTCTCCTTCTCCCCTTGCTGGATCAAGGCGTAGGAGACGTCACCGGGCTGCACGTGTGTTGAACCCGGAGGCGTCGTGGTTCGGCGCTTAGATCGGAATCAACCGCGATCTGAATCGCTATGAGTACGACTCCTTCATCCGTGTTCTTGCAACGCTTCCGCTTAGCGATCTACAAGGGTATGTAGATGCACTCTCCTTCCCCTCGTTGCTAGATTACTCCATAGATTGATCTTGGTGATGCGTAGAAAATTTTAAATTTCTGCTACGATCCCCAACACCATTTTCTCGTGAGTGAGGAGCGGAGTCCACTCCTCTTGAGAATAACCCGCCTAACACAGAAGATAAGGACAGCCTTTGTTGATACATGAGCTATTCGAGCATACAAAACAGAATATTTATTTGAAGGTTTAGAGTTTGGCACATACAAATTTACTTGGAACGGCAGGTAGATACCGCATATAGAAAGGTATAGTGGACTCATCTGGAATAACTTTGGGGTTTAATGGATTGGATGCATAAGCAGTATCCTCGCTTAGTACAGGTGAAGGCTAGCAAAAGACTGGGAAGCGACCAACTTGAGAGCGACAACAGCCATGTACATGCATTAAAATTATTAAATATTGGATGCAAGTATGAGTAGGATATAATCCACCATGAACATAAATATCGTGAAGGCTATGTTGATTTGTTTCAACTACATGCGTGAACATGTGCCAAGTCAAGTCACTCAAATCATTCAAAGGAGGATAGCACCCCATCATACCACATCATAACCATCTTAATAGCATGTTGGCACACAAGGTAAATCATTATAACTCATAGCTAATCAAGCATGGCACAAGCAACTCTGATCTCTAATTGTCATTGCAAACATGTTTATTCATAATAAGCTGAATCAAGAACGCGGGACTCATCATATTTACAAAAACAAAAGAGGTCGAGTTCATACCAGCTTTTCTCATCTCAGTCAGTCCATCATATATCATCATAATTGCCTTTCACTTGCACGACCGAATAGTGTGAATAATAATAAGAGTGCACGTGCATTGGACTAAGCTGGAATCTGCGAGCATTCAATAAACAGGAGAAGACAAGGCAATATGGGCTCTTGGGTTAATTCAACAATAATGCATATAAGAGCCACTTCAACAATTTAATTATGGTCTTCTCCTACTGACCCCCAAAGAAAAGAAAAGAAATAACACTATTTACACGGGAAAGCTCCCAACAAGCAAAAGAAGAACGGGAAATATTTTTGGGTTTTCTTTTAGTTATTACTACTACAACAGAAAATAAACTACTACTATTTTTTTGTTTTTCTTAAGGTTTATTAAACACGCAAGAAGAAAGCAGGAAAAGGAAAATAAACTAGCATGGATATTACAATGAAAAAGTATGAGCACCGACATCTAGCAATGAGTGTGTGTGAACATAAATGTAATGTCGGTGAGAAATACGTACTCCCCCAAGCTTAGGCTTTTGGCCTAAGTTGGTCTATGGCCACGGCTAGCCTGGCGGATATCCGTAATAATAGTTGTTGGGGTCGTACTGTGATGAAGAAGGATAGTTGGGATAATACTGATGTGCAGCGGTTATCGCTTGCTGAGCTGCAGCGTGGAGTCGAGCTGCCTCTGCTCTCCTCTCGTACTCTTTTGCCTCCTCTCTGGTAATAACATATCTTCCTTTTGTCTGTGAATCAAAGAAGGCAGGAGCAGGGAGAGTAATACAGAAAACACGTCGTTTATCAAAAATTAAGCGATATAAGAGAGGTGATTCAGGCCTCTCGACAAACTGGTGCGAAGCCATAGAGTTATAATCTAAATATGCAGGAGGCAACTCCGTATCACCCTCATGAATGTCTATTCCAAGAAAATGAGCTAAGCGAGTTGCATAAATTCCTCCAAAGGAATCTACATTATGTTTATTATGATGCAACCTACGAGCTACAATGGCTCCCATATGATAAGATTGGTCTCCTAACACATCACTCCTAAGAATGCTGAGATCAGGGACACACGTGTGACATGCTTCATCCTTAGCATTTATGCATCTACCGATGAAAAGAGAAAAATAATGTATAGCAGAAAAGTGAATGCTCCCTATGGTAGCATGCGTTATATCTCTGGATTCCCCCACAGTTATACTAGCAAGAAAGTTTCTAAATTCAGATTTAGGGGGATCCCTATTACTGCCCCATGATGGAAGTTCGCAAGAAGAAGTGAAATCCTCTAGGTCCATGGTACAAGATTTGTCATAAAGATCAAACATGACTGAAGGAGAATTACGCGAAGATGAATACTCAAACCTCCTCACAAATGAACTTGTGAGATCATGATACTAGGGGCATTTGTTAGCCTCAAAATCCTCAAGATCGACATTGCGCAAATATGATTTGAATTCTTCTTTAATTCCCACATGGTCCATAAAATTTTCCGACGGCCATTCGCAAGGCCGTACTGGAGCGTCTCTTGGTGGATCCTCGTCAGCATCGCGCATAGCAATTCTGGGTCCTTGCTTCTTGGAGGAACCACCTTGGAACATCTTCCTAAACATATTGTTTTTCTCTGAAAAATTCTGAAATTTTTAGTAACTTCAAAATAAAAGTAAACTAAACTCAATAAAACTGATAGTAACTACTCCTACAAGTGCCTAGTGCCTATATCAAGCATTAGAACTACTTGGAACCATATAAATTTGGCATGCAAGCTCAAGAACATGGTCACCTATGCAGCACAAATTTGCAAAGAATAAAGCACTAGAACAAAAACTAATTGTACCAATGGAGGAGTCACATACCAAGGAACAATCTCCCCAAGCAGTTTTGCGAGAGGTGCTTTGAGCAAGGAGATCGAAAATCACAGCAAAAGTGGCTGGAACTCGTGCTTGAGTTGGTTTTTCGGGTTTGTGTGAGATAGAGGAAGAAGATGGGTGCTGCGATAAGTGGAGGAGGGCCACCGTGGGCCCACGAGGCAGGGGGCACGCCCTATGGGGGGGGGCGCCCACCACCCTCGTGGCCAGGTGGCAGCTCTTCCCGCGGTGTTTTTTGCACAGTAAATCCTCAGATATTCCCAAAAAATCATATTAAATTGGCATGGCATTCTAAGGACTTTTATTTTCGGGATATTTTTATATTGCACGGATAATCAGATAACAGACAGAAAATACTACTTTTACTTTATTTAATATAAATAACAGAAAATATAAAGAGGGTACAGAAGTTTGTGCTTCTAGTTTCATCCTTCTCATGCTCATAAAAACGAATCCACTAACAAGGTTGATCAAGTCTTGTTAACAAACTCATTCCGATAATCATGAAACCGGAGAAATTTCGAATAACACTAAGTTACCTCAACGGGGATATGCACATCCCCTATAATAAGTATATCATATTTTTTCTTGACAGTAGGAAGAGGAAATTCAAAACCTCCAAATATAATAGATGGGATTTTTCCGATGGAGTTGATACAATGAACTTGAGGTTGTTTCCTCGGAAAGTGTACCGTATGCTCATTACCATTAACATGAAAAGTGACATTGCCTTTGTTGCAATCAATAACAGCCCCTGCAGTATTAAGAAAAGGTCTTCCAAGAATAATAGACATACTATCATCCTCGGGAATATCAAGTATAACAAAGTCCGTTAAAATAATAATGTTTGCAACAACAATAGGCACATCCTCACAAATACCGACAGGTATAGCAGTTGATTTATCAGCCATTTGCAAAGATATTTCAGTAGGTGTCAGCTTATTCAAGTCAAGTCTACGATATAAAGAGAGAGGCATAACACTAACACCGGCTCCAAGATCACATAAAGCAGTTTTAATATAATTTCTTTTAATGGAGCAAGGTATAGTAGGTACTCCGGGGTCTCCAAGTTTCTTTGGTATTCCACCCTTAAAAGTATAATTAGCAAGCATGGTGGAAATCTCAGCTTCCGGTATCTTTCTTTTATTAGTAATGATATCTTTCATATATTTAACATAAGGATTCGTTTTGAGCACATCAGTTAATCTCATACGCAAAAATATAGGCCTAATCATTTCAGCAAAGCGCTCAAAATCCTCATCATCCTTTTTCTTGGATGGTTTAGGAGGGATAGGCATGGATTTCTGAAGCCAAGGTTCTCTTTCTTTCCCATGTTTCCTAGCAACAAAGTCTCTTTTATCATAACGTTGATTCTTTGATTGTGGGTTATCAAGATCAACAACAGGTTCAATCTCTACATCATTGTCATTACTAGGTTGAGCATCATCATGAACATCATCATTAATATTTTTACTAGGTTCATGTTCATTACCAGATTGTGTTTCAGCATCAGACATAGAAATATCATTTGGAGTATCAGGTGATTCAGCAATAGGTTCACTAGAAGTTTGCACAGTTCTATCATTTTTCTTCTTCTTCTTTTTAGAAGAACTAGGAACATCAATATTATTTCTTTGAGAATCTTGCTCGATTCTCTTAGGGTGGCCTTCAGGATACAAAGGTTCCTGAGTCATTCTACCAGTTCTAGTAGCCACTCTAACAGCATAATCATTTTTCTTACTATTCATTTCATCAAGCACTTCTTTTTGAGCTTTAAGTACTTGTTCTACTTGAGTGGTAACCATAGAAGCATGTTTGCTAATAAGTTTAAGTTCACCCTTAATATCAGCCATATAATCACCCAAGCGTCTAATCATATAAGCATTTTCTTTTAATTGTCTACCAAAATAAGCATTGAAGTCATCTTGCTTATACATAAAGTTATTAAACTCATCCAAGCGCTTGCTAGCAATTTTAGTAGGAGGAACTTCAGCTCTATCATATCTATAGAGAGAATTTACCTTTACTACCTATGTCGGGATATCGGGATCAGGAGGTTCTTCAACAAATAAATAATTGAGATCATAAGTTTCTTCAACAGGCGGTGAATTCAGACCATGTATTTCCTCAATAGGAGGTAAATTCTTAACGTCTTCATCTTTAATACCTTTTTCTTTCATAGATTTCTTTGCCTCTTGCATATCTTCAGGACTGAGAAATAGAACACCTCTCTTCTTCGGAGTTGGTTTAGGAATAGGCTCAGTAATTGGAGCAGGAGCTGGCTCAGGAGCTGGTTCAGGAGGTGCCCAATTATTTTCATTTGTCAACATATTATTCAATAGAATTTCAGCTTCATCCGGTGTTCTTTCCCTGAAAAGAGAACCAGCACAACTATCCAGGTAATCTCTAGAAGCATCGGTTAGTCCATTATAAAAGATATCAAGTATTTCAGGTTTCTTAAGAGGATGATCAGGCAACGCATTAAGTAGCTTGAGAAGCCTCCCCCAAGCTTGTGGGAGACTCTCTTCTTTAATTTGCACAAAGTTGTATATTTCCCTCAAAGCAGCTTGTTTCTTATGAGCAGGGAAATATTTAGCAGAGAAGTAATAAATCATATCCCGGGGACTACGCACACAACCAGGATCAAGAGAATTAAACAGTATCTTAGCATCACCCTTTAATGAGAATGGAAATATTTTGAGTAAATAGAGGTAACGTGATCTCTCATTATTAGTGAACAGGGCAGCTATATCATTTAACTTAGTAAGATGTGCCACAACAGTTTTAGATTCATAGCCATAGAACGGATCAGATTCAACCAAAGTAATTATATCAGGATCAACAGAGAATTCATAATCTTTATCAGGAACACATATAGGTGAAGTAGCAAAAGCAGGATCGGGTTTCATTTTATCTCTAAGTGATTCTTTGTTCCATTTAATTAATAATCTCTTAAGCTCATATCTATCTCTGCAAGCTAAAATAGCTAAAGAAGCATCTTTATCAAAAAGATAACCTTTAGGAATAACAGGCATATTTTCATCATCACTATCATCATCGTATTCAGATTCAATAATTTCTCTTTCTCATGTCCTAGCAATTTGTTCATCAAGAAATTCACTAAGGGGCACAGTAGTATCAGGCATAGAAGCAGTTTCATCATAAGTATCATTCATAGCAGAAGTGGCATCATCAATAACATGCGACATATCAGAACGAATAGTAGAAGCAGGTGTAGGTGTCGCAAACTTACTCATAACAGAAGGTGAATCAAGTACAGAGCTAGATGCCTGTTCCTTACCTCCCCTCGTAGTTGAGGGATAGATCTTGGTTTTTGGATCTCTTAAATTCTTCATAATGATAAGCATATATAAATCCCAAGTGACTCAAAGAATAGAGCTATGCTCCCCGACAACGGTGCCAGAAAAAGGTCTTGATAACCCACAAGTATAGGGGATCGCAATAGCCTTCGAGGGTAGAGTATTCAACCCAAATTTATTGATTCGACATAAGGGGAGCCAAAGAATATTCTCAAGTATTACCAGCTGAGTTGTCAATTCAACCACACCTGGAAACTTAGTATCTGCAGCAAAGTGTTTAGTAGCAAAGTAATATGATAGTGGTGGTAGCGGCAACAAAAGTAAAGACAGCAAAAGTAATGTTTTTGGTATTTTGTAGTGATTGTAACAGTAGCAGCGGAAAAGTAAATAAGCGTAAACCAGTATATGGAAAACTCGTAGGCACCAGATTAGCGATGGATAATTATATCGGATGCAGTTCATCATGTAACAGTCATAACATAGGGTGACATAGAACTAGCTCCAATTCGTCAATGTAATGTAGGCATGTATTTCGTATATAGTCATACGTGCTTATGGGAAAGAACTTGCATGACATCTTTTGTCCTACCCTCCCGTGGCAGCGGGGTCCTATTGGAAACGTAGGGATATTAAGGCCTCCTTTTCATAGAGAACCGGAACAAAGCATTAGCACATAGTGAATACATGAACTCCTCAAACTATGGTCATCACCGGGAGTGGTCCCGATTATTGTCACTTCGGGGTTGCCGGATCATAACACATAGTAGGTGACTATAGACTTGCAAGATAGGATCTAGAACTCACATATATTCATGAAAACATAATAGGTTCAGATCTGAAATCATGGCACTCAGGCCCTAGTGACAAGCATTATGCATAGCAAAGCCATAGCAACATCAATCTCAGAACATAGTGGATACTAGGGATCAAACCCTAACAAAACTAACTCGATTACATGATAAATCTCATCCAAGCCATCACCGTCCAGCAAGCCTACGATGGAATTACTCACGCACGGCGGTGAGCATCATGAAATTGGTGATGGAGGATGGTTGATGATGACGACGGCGATGAATCCCACTCTCCGGAGCCCTGAACGGACTCCAGATCAGCCCTCCCGAGAGGTTTTAGGGCTTGGCGGCGGCTCCGTATCGTAAAATGCGATGATTTTTTCTCCCTGATTTTTTTCCTCTCTGAAAGCAAATATATAGAGTTGAGGGGGCCCACGAGGTAGGGGGCGCGCCCTAGGGGGGGCGCGCCCCCACCCTCGTGGAAAGGGTGTGGGCCCCCTGGCCCCTAGTCTTCATATTTGGCGAGGATTTTTTATTGTTTTTTTTCTAAGACCTCCTGTGGAGTTTCAGGTCATTCCGAGAATATTTGTTTTCTGCACATAAAACAACATCATGGTAATTCTGCTGAAAACAGCATCAGTCTGGGTTAGTTCCATTCAAATCATACAAGATAGAGTCCAAAACAAGGGCAAAAGTGTTTGGAAAAGTAGATACGACGGAGACGTATCACGTGTGTTTCCTAGGGCAGGCCGAAGCTGGATGGTATGTGCCCTAGATTGCGATGAAAAACTTTGGACCAAAGCTTGCTAGATGCTAGCAAAGGTGGTATGGTTCGAGACTTGCATGATATCATCAGGAGAGAGAGAGAGAGGCAATCAGGAACGTAAGCACATGTTGATCTAGAGTTACCCAGATGGCGTGCTCGGGGTTGGGCGTGGTGACGGTCTCCTTCTGCCCGTCAGCGATGTCCCTCTCAGAGAGGAGGACGGCGTTCAGCTCCTTGACCGAGCCATCAAGGTACCCCATCATGCCCCCCGCTTTGATGTGCGGCAGGACTTGCGCCTTCCATACTAGGAAGTTTTCCCTGGTCAGCTTCTCGGTGATGCTACTGCTGAGTGATGCATGGGAAGGGGAGGCCATGGCGATGGGAGAGGAGGAACACGACATGACTTAGATGCGTTGGAAGGGAGAGGCTTTATATACCATGTGAAAGCTGAGGCTAAAGCGTATGCAACTAAGCAGGGGCGCGTACGTGTTATATAAGAGGAAAGATTACAAAGGAGGTTTGGTGGTTTTGGATGTGGATTGATCTACAAGGAAACTAAACAATCTCAACAGCCCTGACCTATCCTAACTCTCGGTTACAACAAACACGCACGCAATCTATATCTACATACGGTTTATAGAAATACCGTATTGTACATTGCTTGACAATTTTATCTGATCGATTATTGGTCGGAGCTGCATAGTCTTGTTACTCTTGTAGCAACAGTACGTGGTAGCAAGATGGTCCATGCACGCATCCACGGCCGGACATGGCGATGACGTAGTGGCAACAGAACGGATCGAGGTCCAGTAGTAGTGTGCTAGTAGGGATATTTCAGAAAAGTAAGGCAAGCAAAAGGGTGGGTGCACTGTAGTAGGGCCATTACGTTCAGAGGCCAGCGGCAGGACACAACAAGGCCGGAGTGGTCATTAACGGCTCGACACAGCTGACAGCTCGCGATTACCATCGTTCGTACAACGAGCCATGACAGCTTGTGACTAATCTCATTATTAATTAATTCCCTACGACTAGCTTAGCTATTGTACCATCGGTTTGGTACATGTATCATGTAAATTAGCTGAGGCTAAATAAGCTAGGATTGATTAGGATGCATGCCGGCAAAAGCCTCTCCAAGAAGATTGATTACCAATTAATTCCTCCAGTACTAACCGAGAGATCGATCGAGACCGGGGTTAATTAACATATAAAAGCTCTGCCGGTACCCTAAAAAGGGGATGAACACGCAAGTTAGGGATAAGGAACAAGTGCTTTATCAGCTAAAAAGGAGTATCTTTTGATGCTGGTTTGACCATGCTTCCTGGTAAACCTAGCAACAAAAGACAATCTCCCAAATGTAAGAAAAAATGATTAGCCTCTTCTGGAATTGTAGGGGAGTGGGAAAGAGGGGTATGACAACTTGCTTATCTGATCTGATTAGAGATTATTGCTTAGACTTTATTGGTATTCAGGAAACAATGAAGAAGGATTTTTCCTCTAAATTCTTGAGGAAAATTGATCCAGGGCAGTATTTTGATTGGAGGTGGATCCCTTCAATAGGCAAATCTGGGGGAATTCTTTGTGGTACTAAAGATGATACTTTTGAGGTTAGATCCTGTGTGACAGGTAAATATATCATGAAGCTTGACTTATGGGATAAGAGGAAAAAAGTGTTATACTGTATTCTGGTAGTGTATGGCTCTGCTCATGAAGAGTATAAAATGGAATTTTTGACAGAGATGTCTGATATGTGTAGCACCACTACTTGCCCTTACATTGTAGGGGGAGACTTTAATATTCTTAGATATGCTAAGGAGAAAAATAAGAAAACCAGAATGAGTCATGCTACTGATCTCTTTAACTCTATCATTAATACATTCGGTCTCAGGGAAGTTGACATGAATGGTGGTATATACACTTGGTCTAATAATCAACAAATGCCTACCCTTGAAAAATTGGACCGTATACTTATGTCCAGTTCTTGGGAAAGGCAGTTTTCTTTGACTTTTGTCAGGAAACTAACTAGAGAGATTTTAGATCATAGCCCTTTGATCTTGAATACTTAAGACCTTATTCCTAATACAAGGCATAAGAGAGATTTCAGATTTGATCTTTATTGGCTCAAAAACCCTGAGTTTATACCCTTAGTTGCTAAGGTGTGGATGAAAACTGTGAATGCAAAAGATCCCATTGATGTTTTAAATATCAAAATGAAGAGATTCAAGAAATTTTTTCAAAGGTTGGGGATCTAACTTGTTTGGGAAATCTAGAAAGAGAAGGAGAGAGCCTAGAGAGGAACTTGAACATCTAGAAAAACTGGAAGAAACTGATGTGCTTTCCCCTGAGTTATACTACAAGAAGGTTGAGATTTTGGTGAATTACATAATCTACTAGTAGAAGAGGAGATTGCATGGATGCAAAAGTCCCATGAAAATTGGCTGTTGAAAGGGGATAGAAATACTGACTACTTTCACAGATTAGTGAATGGTAGAAGGAGGAGGAATACTATTTTCTCACTTAGTTATGGAGATGAGATGATAGAGGGGACTAAAAACCTGTTGAAACATGCAACTGAGTTTTATAAGGATATTTTTGGACCCGCAACTAGAAATCTATGCAAGTTGAGGGATGATATGTGGGAGTCAAATGAGAAGTTGACAGATATTGACAACTTCATCCTTACTAGGCCCTTTTCTGAAACAGAAATAAAAAACGCTCTCTTCTCTATGAAGCCAAATAAAGCACCAGGACCAGATAATATCCCCATTGAATTCTTCCAACATTGCTGGGAAATAGTAAAAAGCGAGGTGATGCTTCTGTTTGAGTGGTTTCATGACAATAAGCTAGATGTGCAGCACTTGAACTATGGGCTCATCACTCTACTACCTAAAGTTGCTGGTGCTAATAAAATTCAGCAGTTTCGCCCCATATGCTTGCTGAGACGCATTTATAAACTAATCACTAAGGTGCTTACTATTAGACTAGAGCCTTATGTTGATATCCTATTTAGTAGACACCAAAATGCTTTTATTAAGAAAAGAGATATAATGGATGGAATCATGTCTTTACATGAAATTCTCCATCATACTTATAGTAAGAAAAAATCTGGGATCGTGTTGAAACTAGACTTCGAGAAAGCTTACGACAAAGTTAACTGGAATTTCCTGTTAAACTGTCATAAGATGAGGGAGTTTCATCCACAATGGATTGAATGGGTTAGGAAAATCCTGGTAGGAGGCACAGTTAGTGTGAAATTGAATGACGAGGTGGGGACCTATTTTCAAAGTTCGAAGGGAGTGCGCCAGGGAGACCCATTCTCACCTTTCCTTTTTAATTTAGCCGCTGACTGCTTGACAAAAATGGTGATTAAAGCTCAGCAAAATGGCTTGTTCAAAGGGTTAGCGTCTGATTTGATCCCAAATGGGGTGGCTATCTTGCAATATGCAGATGACACGATCCTATGCTTCGAGGATAATCTTAGAAATGCTCTTAATATTAAGCTGCTGTTATATCTTTTTGAAGTCATCTCTGGGTTGAAAATCAATTTTCTAAAGAGTGAAATATTTTCAATACGTGCTGATGATACTACTATGCAAAAATATGCTGAGATGTTTATCTGCCAGATAGGTAACTTTCCTATCAAATACCTAGGCATGCCTGTGAGCTATGCTGGTTTGAAGTGTAGTGACTGGGCCTTTGTAGATGACAAATTCATTGATCATTGTGAAAACTGGATTAGTGAAGCTCTATCCATGGGGGGAAGGCTGATTAAAGTGAACGATGTACTTTCGCATATTCCTACCTTTTACATGTCTATGTTTCTTCTGAACAAGACTACCTTGGAGAAGTGGGACAAACCCAGAAGAAAATTTTTCTGGCATAGAAAAGGAAAAAAGAAAGGCTGCCATATGGTTAAATGGAGCCGTATATGTCGATCCAAAAAGAAAGGGGGTCTGGGTGTTAAAGACTTGAGGAAACAGAATATTAGTCTTCTAGTGAAATGGTGGTGGAAGCTTGAGAAAAAGAAAGGGCTCTGGCAAGATATAGTTAAGTCTAAGTACTTAAAGAAAACTTCGGTTGCTGTGGTTAAACACAAGGCCAGTGACTCACCTTGTTGGAAATCACTCCTGAAAGTGAAAGACCTTTATATGCTGGGTAGAGGTATTAATTTGAATAGGGGAGATGTGGCTAGACTCCGGCTTGATAGCCTTGATGGTAGAATCCCCTTCAAAGACAGATCCCCACTGCTCTTTGAGACCTGTATTGATCAAAACTGTACTGTTGAAAAATTTAAGAATCTTAACCAGATCTCCTCATTTAGGAGGAGGATGTCTCATGAGATGACGAAACAATGGGAGGAAATGAATAAAGAGATGTTAACATTGAAACAAAGTGATTTGCCAGATGAGGTTTATTGGAAATTGGATAGTTCGGGCAAATATAATACAAAGTCCATGTACACATGGCTGGAAAGGGATATAGCAGGATCTAAATTTAAGTGGATTTGGGATGCTAAACTTCCTCTTAAAATTCAGATATTCTTGTGGCAGATGGCACAGAATGCCATCTTGACTAGGGACAACATGAAAAAAAGATTATGGCATAGGGAGCCATGCTGTTCTTTTTGTGACAAATTAGAAACAACTCAACACCTGTTATTTTTGTGCCCTGTTTCCAGGGTGGTGTGGAGAATCGTAGGTTCCATGCTTGGAACCGATTGCTGCCCTAATTCTGTCTGGCAATACTATGCGTGGATGTATAGTTTCTTACCTGGGCCGGACAAAATTTACACCGTTGGCTTGGCTACTATATGTTGGGCTATTTGGCTAGCCAGGAATCGAGCCACTTTCGAGCTCAAATGGATTAACTCTCCATTTGTAATTGTATTTACAGCTTGTGCCTTTTTGATGTACTAGGCAGGTCTCCAGAAATCAGAGATAGGAGAGATGGTGAAAAAACGAGCGGAGATGCTGAAGGAGAACACAACACAGATGATGCTGCTTTGCGGTCCCCCGATTCCAGCTAGGGACAGACGTGATGGGAACTGAGGAAGAAGACGTTGCGGACCCTGATCAGTAAGTGTCTGACGTTTTTGCGAAGAAGAGCTGTTGATGCATCCTAGAGTACGTGCAGGATGAACAGGGTGGTATATTTTGGTCCTTGCTATGGGTGCTCTGGTAGTTTCTTTTGGGTTGCTTTTGATATGGCTGTTGTGGCCTGGTACCTGATGATGGAGTTTGTTAGACTTGTGATACTTCCAGTAGGTGTTCGTAGTGCGGTTTTGGGTGACACCCAGGTTTTCGCCCCATGATCTGTTGTTCCTCTTGACAGGCGCAGATAGTGGGTTTCCTGGTGTTGCCCCGAACTCGCTTTTCCTCTTTCTCTCTAGCCTTGCTGGTTTCAGTTCCTGAGACGATGTATTTCCGTTATGATAAGTAATGGAAAGGGGAAAACCCGGTTCGAAAAAAAAGCTACTAGAGCATCTGGGCCGTACGTGTTCTTTTAGGGGAACTACGTCTTGTTTAATTAGGGTGGTGGACTTATGTCGACGTACGACTCATCCTCCTTTGTGACGATCCCGTACACCGCGTGATGGTGTGTGCATGTGTATGTCGGTGCGTGCAATGGAGCAGTTTCCAACAAATTGTGATGCCTCGTCGATCTTCTGACGGTTACAACCTAGGTATCGCACCAAAAAGATGAATTGACTGGTGCTATGCCGATAGTGCATGTTCGCCTCCGCGGCAACATGTAAAAATCCCCTCCTCTCTTGTCAGCGCTGCCCTCGTAGGCGACCAGGCAAGCCCCTTCATCCAACATCGCACATCCTCCTGCCCCCCTCTGCACCGCTATCAAGTGGGTACCCCGGGCAGTGTTTGTGAAGGCGGCGGCGTGAGCACACCTGGTTGGAAGGGCGCAAGGGGCGCTGCACTGTGTGCAATGCATGGAGGTGGAGTTGCATGTGACCGATGGCATGCAGGGTACACAACACAATACAACTCTCCTGTTTTCCGTCACTGTGATATATTACCTGCGAGAACAAACTCTACCAAGATAAACTCTCTCTTGGAGATAATTCATCAAAACATGACCAGTGCAGTGGAGGACTAACAAATCGAAGAGCATACATGTCTACAAATTATGCAGCAAAGAACTCATATGAATCCATGAATAAAACATATATAGATCTGGTCATAAAGTGATAATTCATCACACCGCAACAAACACACCACAAAGATTACATCAGATGGATCATCATTATGTAGAGTAGCTCATGTGATCATTTTATTAAATAAGGTCTATCACTCTTGTTAGGGTAAAACTTACTGAATCATAGCTATAATAAAAGTTCGATATGCATGTGTTAACAGGTGGTTCCTGAATGGTAGATGCACTCAGCTTTGATCATTAACAAGGTGGAGCAACTTTCATTAAGTGGAGGGAGCTATATGCATGGTAAAGCAATAGTCTTAGCATGATCCCTTTTTGGTTTGGTTAACATCAGATCTTTAGAGAAGGCACTTCCTCCTTAGGGTTGATTTGATTTGGTGTTGAAAACTGCATGCTTCCTTGTCGTGAAAGGGCCATGCATGTTTCTAAAATAAACCAAGTTTGTTACTCCTCCGTGGTTGGTGCGTGCACTGTGTTGTCACGAGCGATTGCCGACTTAGCTGTACATGTCACATACAGGGACAATTTGTTATTTTGGTATGGGCTCTCCTTGTAACTTTTCTGCTATACTAGTAACATGCTACTGCTTAGCTAGGGCAAGATTGCATGCATCTTCTCCATGAATGACTTTGGTTACTTGTCGCAGTCTAGTTTCCATATGATGGCTGCCTTGATCTGCATTGTTGCCATGTTCCCTATCCTCTTCACACGCATTTGCAGTGGAGTTGGACTCGGTCCGACGAGCCCTGAGCTGCAACTTGGCCAATCTTGTAATCTTGCGAGTTGTGATGGAGACTACTGCCACTTTGCTTGCTCCTCTCAAGCCCGATGCAGTGCAAGTTGTCGGATTGACAGCAACGAAAAAAGCGACGCATTTGCAACCCTTTTTTCATGTGATTGCAAGATGGACATGGATTAGGAGTGACTACGGTGTTCCAGAATCTCATTCCTAAATCCCCCACATGTGCTGAGTAAAGCGAATATGACGTGACGTGGCAAGCTCGATCGGACATGAGAGGATCAACCAACAATGGTCACTTTATGAGTAGCTACATGGATCAGATCAAATCAACTGAAACTACATGGATCAATCATTGGAGAACAAACAATGCGAGGAGAGGCCTCGCCCACTCTGGCTAGGAATCCTAGTACTGCTGCTCCCTAATCTTTTACGAGTGAGCGTGATGGGGTGTTAGGTGCTGCTTAATGCAAATTAGATGCCCGGTCCCCGACGGCAACGTACCGGCGATGGCTACATCCATGGACGCCGCCATGATTAAGCCGCTGACCCTCGGCTAGGGAGATTACGCTGCAAAGCTGCTTGCTGAGTGAATGGAGAATCCATGGCCTTTTGATTGCGAGTGTGCTGCCTTTGCCATGCACGAGTTAGGCCGTTACATGATGATGCCACGACGGGCCGGCCCATGCATGATGCCAAAACTTTAATTTGGCACTAGTTCATTAAACTAGACTTTTTTGCGAGGGTCATTAAATTAGACTTGTGAGTAAACTCAACCCTACCCATGACCATGTGCCTTTTCATTAGGACTGAATGATTCAAGCATTTTCATTAGGACAAGTTTTTTTTAATTAGAGAACTTTCATTTGGCCTAGTTAACTAATTAGTTGAAGCTGTGTTCACCAAATACCATTGAGCTAATCTTACATTCTTAAGAAGTTGATCCCCACTCACACCAATTCTCTCAACATGCAGCCCATCCACACCATCAGCTAGCCACCTCAGCAATTTCCACCCATGTCAATTCATCTCTTTGTTATTTTTTCTGTTCCACACTCACGTAGCATCGAAGATTTTTTACCAGTACGTCGCTTCCTTTGTTTTTCAAGCCACCATCCACTATATACTTCCATTTAATTCCCAGTATCCCACGACGCGAACAATAGTCCGTTCCATTTTTCCTTTTAGCGTAGCCCGTCCGATTCCTGCGTGTGTACTTTCAGTTTTTGTCGCTGGCAAAACTTGCAACATGCAGCCCATTTACTCCGGCTCACATGAAGCCCACCAGAAACGAACCGCACAGAGAATAGATGGAGGCGATCTAAAAAAAGGGAAACTGACGGAGGCATACTAAAAGTCCGACCTAAATTCTGCACCATCTTCCTATTTCAATGGCATGCCTATCTCTTCCCATTCCTTGCACCTTCCTATTATATACCAATGAGCCATGTCTTCATAGGATGAATCCCTTGCCCATCCCGCTCACAGACCAAATATTGGTACTCCTTGCCCAGCATGAACTGGCCATGGCCATCGCCTCGCCATCACTCCATTGGGTCATCTGCTCACCACCGCAGCCTGCTCGGCAACATTGATGGAGAGATTAGTATTTCGAGGATTCTATGAGTTTGAAGGCTGATTTCCCCACATGATTTGCTTTTCATTTGTGAAGATCAAAGCCTTTCATGATCGAGTACAATTCTTGATATTGCTTTATTTGTTCATGAAGATCACGAGGAGCGTTGTAGGTAAATGATTTTTTACTTATTTGATAATGAAACATATTTCTACCTATTGCTTTATTTGCATCTCTTTGGCGGTAGCACTTTTTTTTTCTCAAGCCACGGTGGTCAATGCACTATAGTATAGTAACATCGTATTCCCTTTATTCTGTACCATTCCCAACTGACAATTTATTGGTCTCTAGAAGATAGCAAAGTGTCCATCATATGATTAATCATGTACGTGGTATTTGAGGCACTGATAGAGTTGCGACAAATATCAAAGTTCCACTTATTACTGCAAGTGATTTTTTTATCAGATCAGATAATTACAGAATTGAGGTAAGATCATTTTACCATTTCTTCAGATTTGTTGGTCCCTATGCTATAAACTGTTTCTTGCTTAATGATTTCTTTATCTACACTAGGAAAATACCACAAGTACATTGTACACAGATGTCATATAAGTGGATGTGCATATTAATCATTGTTTTTCCGACAGTTTCAGTTTACAACTATAAGTATAATATTCAATTGCTGAGTCTCTTGGTTTTCATGGGATCAAGACTGAATTCTACATGAAGGACCGGTAAGAAAATATTTCCGGCCTTAGTTGGTACTCGCTAGAAAAGTTATCCAAAAGTTCTTATAAATGTTTACAGAGGGAGTATATTTCTATTTGCCATACTCTAAACTGTAAAGTTTGGACATCTAGATAATTGGAATTTAATTAGATTTTTTTATCTATCATGTACTATTGCTTTGCTCATTTGTCTGACTGTCAATGGAAAGATGAATAGCCAACAAAATTATAGTAACGCTAACATGCTACTTCGTAGCATGTGTTTCAATAGAGATCCATTGAGTATATCTTTAAATAAAAAAATAGGTACATAAGTCTTTTGAGTTATTACATGAATTTTTATAGCTGCAGCTTACAACGGAAAATGCAAGTAAAACATGTTTTAAAGTATAGCTCAGCTGATCGGAAGCAAACTAGCAGCTTTGACTTCTTTATACAATCGCCTCTGCGAACCGTCACCTTTTCTTTTCGTGCCCAATATAATGTAATCTCACATTAAGGATGTTGTAACGAACATATCAATTGTAGTTGATTTGTTTACTAACATAGCATTCCGAGTTAAACTATTTCTACAGACCTTTTTCAGTAAACATTTATTTATTGTCTTTGTATAATCTTTTATCAGCTTCATTTTCCGCAGCAACGCGCCGGGTATCATCTAGTAAACTCTGTGGGGGAAGAAAAATCTGCCACTCAAAAGTCTAAACAAATGAAGTCGTTGCATGATATGGTACGAAGTGGAGTTGGATCTTCATGCGCTTCCAACTTAATACATAAATTAAAAGCAAATGCCCGCGGCTTTGGAGCAGCCACACACGCATGATTCTGTCTCCATCTCATGCATGCAAAATTAATTAAAAACGAAGCTACAAAAACACACACCACACTATATTATCCATAGGAGGCAAGCTAGCTAGTGTTAGCTCATGCACCTCCCCACTACTCCCCACCGTATGATCCATACATCTTGAAATAGTCTTTCGTCTCGCTTTATATACATCTCGAAACGTAGTTCGTGTGTGTTGCCGTGTTTATCTTGTCCTTTTTGTTTTCTCATTATGTGTAGTCGATGTATGGATCATCTCCCAAAAGGATGCTGATTTCCTTCTTTTTCTCTTTCAACGGGACCAGTAATAGCTAGCAGCAGCACAAAGGAGGAAGGAATTAAGGGACCGCGACCGCTCCTGACAAACGTACGTGCGTCGCCAGTGGAAGTGGCGGAGCCAAGGCCCCTAACGATCGACAATTTTGCTAGGAGCTACGAGTAATTAGCAATGAGATTGGATCAATCTACGTACTAGGCCCCCCTGGCCCAGACGGAGAGAGTAAAAACAATTCTGGAGAAAGGAAGTCCATAGAAAAGCCCACTAATGCCATGGCGTCCTTTCCATCTAGTACTAACTACTAGCCCATTAGGCCATGACGTTACACTAAAAGGATAGGTTAGCCCTCGTGTTTAAGGCTGCCAGCCGCCGTCATGGCCTCGCCTCGGCGGCGAAAACTCCCCTCTAGTTAGGGTTTCTTCTCCCCTCGGCGGCGACTTCGATCGCTACCGTAGGGTTCCGGCTACCCTCCTCCCGTCTACGCCGAAGGGCTGCGCTTGGACCGATCAAGGGGCGCTCTGGCAGCGCTGCCCGGTCTTGGCGTTCATCCTTTTGGTTCGGGGTAAGGCTAGGGTTTTGGTGAAGTACCCGATTGGATGTTTTCATCGGGTTAGGGCACATCATGGCGGCGTCAGCATCGAACTCCAAGGCGAGGGACCTGGAGGTGTTGATGAGCGAGCTGGGCCTCCAGGAGGACATGGATGATGTGGTGGTGGAGAAGGAAGATCCACTGCCGCCGGTGACAACTAGATGGATGGCCATAGCGCGTGTCCACACGGAGAAGAAGTACAGTCAATATGGTTTTTTCAAGACAATGCGAGCGGCATGGGACCTTGCGCAGCCGGTGCAGATCCGCCCCCTTGAGGAAAATCTTTACATGATGCAATTTGCATGTTTGGGAGACTTGGAACGTGCTATGCATGATGGGCCGTGGAACTACAAGGGCAATGCGGTGATCATGGCTGAATATGATGGATTCACAAAGCCCTCGCTAGTGGAGCTGGACACGATGGAGTTGTGGATGCAAATACATGATCTGCCTGATGGCTTCTATCCCCTCATAAAAGCCCTAGCCAGGAAGGTGGGAGAGTTTGTGTATGCGGAGCCAAAATCTCGGGATTTCGAAGGTAATTTCTACAGGGTGAGGATCAAGATCAATGTGTTCAAACCCCTAAAAAATGCGGTCAGCCTGGTTCACAAAGAGGAGCGGCAGATCTTCAAAGTTAAGTATGAAAGGCTTCCGGATTGGTGCGCCGTGTGTGGCCACCTAGGGCACCAGTTCAAGGAACACGGCGATGGCATCCACCCAAAGTCGGCGCTAGTTTTTAAGGAGCTGCGTGCAGAGTGGTTCCGAGGGGCTGGACCGGGACCTGGCCAGAATCGCTTTGCTGGAAGAGGTGGCCGAGGTGGTCGAGGCAGAGGGGCTGGGCGTGCAGGCCAATCAGGTGGGCGAGGAGCGGCATCAGCTGAAGAAGCAAACAAGGGCATGACACACGACACCACAGAGATTGATGAAAGCCGCAAGCGCACTAAGGGGGATGTGGGTGACGGGAATCAGACCTTGAACCCCCAGACACAGGTGGCACCTGCAGCACCGAGTACATTGGCGGGGGAGCCTACTCTCCTACTACTAGCTCCTCCACCGGCGACCAGCCCGTCTTCCAAGTAGGAGCCCAAGAGAGCCAAGATTGGTACAGCCTCAGAGACCGCTCCCAAGATCTCGTTGGTGTCCATGTTTCAAGAGAACTCATCGGCGTCCTCCAACCTGGAGGGTCGCCGGGAGCAATGAATACCCTATGTTGGAACTGTCGTGGCGTGGGCAATGCCGCGACAGTTAACGAGCTTCGCGAGCTAGCGAAGAAGTTTGCCCCCCCTATTCTCTGTATTGTAGAAACTCAAATCGAGAGAGGTAGGGTAGAATCACTTGCTGGTACGTTGGGTTATGATAATAGTTTTGCTATAGATAGCCAAGGAAGAAGTGGTGGCATTGGAATTTTTTGGAACAATCCAATAAAAGTTGAGATTTTGGGTTATTCTGTTTACCATATTGACTGTTCGATTCTGGACCCAGGCAAAGATCCTTGGAGATTTACATGTGTGTACGGGGAAGCCCAAACACATTTGAGACACCAAACATGGACTGTACTCAAGAACATAAGCAGCATGAGCACGTTGCCATGGTTGTGTATCGGCGATTTCAATGAAGTTCTGCGTCCAGATGAGCATGAAGGAGTTGGGCAGCGCAGCAATGCCCAGATGCAGGGTTTTCGAGATACCATTGACGTGTGCATGTTGATGGACCTGGGACATACAGGCCACTTTTGGACTTTTGAGAAAAAGGTAGCGGGTGGCACTTTCACCCGAGTTAGACTAGACAGGGCCCTAGGATCGGCCGAGTGGAGTGCTCAATATCCTCTAGCGAGCTTGTCTCACCTAACAGCTGCTACGTCGGATCATTGTCCAATTTTGTTGGAAATAAATGAACCCAATGCATCGTTGTGACAGAAAGGCTTCAAGTACGAAACTATGTGGGAAACGCATGAGCATTGGAAAGATACAATCCTGGAAAAGTGGAGTTCCAAACATCCAGGTCATATAGTAGAGGAAATCCGGCAAAAGCTAACAGAGCTAGCAACTGATCTGTCGAGATGGAATAGGGACACTTTCGGCAGTGTACGCAAAGAGATTCGTGCCCTAAAAACAGAGCTGGATCGCCTACGGGGTGATGCTGGGAGGACGGGGCCTTCACATGTGGAGACAAAGATCAATGATAAACTCGTGGAATTGTATCATCGAGAGGAACTGATGTGGCGACAGAGATCTCGGATTGAGTGGCTTGCTGCAGGCGATAAGAATACTCGGTTTTTTCATCTTAGGGCGAGCATAAGGCGAAAGAAAAACATGGTGAAAGCGCTAGCAAACTCTTTGGGAGTGCTCATCGAGAACCCAGAGGAGCTAAGGGAGATGGTCAATGATTTCTATCAAACACTATACACGTCGGAAGGAGTGTCTGGGCTAGACGACGTGGTGGCGCATGTCCCAGTTAAGGTGACAGCAAGCATGAACGATATTTTATGTGCTCCCTATACGAATGAAGAGGTGAAGGTGGCCCTCTTCCAAATGTATCCCACAAAGGCGCCAGGACCAGACGGCTTCCCGGCTCATTTTTACCAAAGACACTGGTCTTTATGCAGGGAGGAGATCACACGAACCGTCCTCAGGATTGTCAGGGGGGAAGAGAGCGCGGAGAGCATCAATGATACTGTCTTGGTGTTAATACCAAAGGTAATGAATGCAACCCTTCTCTCTCAATTCCGACCAATAAGCTTGTGCAACGTCCTATACAAGATTGCTTCAAAGGTTGTGGCGAACAGATTAAAACAAATACTTCCTGACATCATCTCCGAGGAACAGTCAGCTTTTGTCCCAGGCAGGCTAATAACAGACAACATCATTTGTGCCTATGAGTGCCTGCATTTTATGAAGAGGTCCAGGGCTAAAGCCAACAGCACATGCGCCCTAAAGCATGACATGATGAAAGCCTATGATCGCCTGGAGTGGCCATATCTGAGGGCTATAATGTCCAAGCTGGGGTTTGCACAACCTTGGGTTGACATAGTGATGAACATGGTATCTTCAGTGTCATTTTTAGTTCTTTTCAACGGAGAAAAACTAGAGCAGTTCAAGCCATTGAGAGGTATTCGACAGGGAGATCCAATTTCCCCTTACTTGTTTTTGATTGCAGCGGAGGGCCTTTCGTGCCTTTTAAAATCCAGTTCTCAGTCATCGGTACTAGAAGGAATCAAGGTGGCACCATCAGCCCCGGCTGTGAACCACCTCTTGTTTGCAGATGACAGCCTGCTGTTTTTCAAAGCGAGTGTTGAGGGGGCAAATGCGGTGTCAAACCTATTGGATGCTTATTGTGGGGCATCTGGCCAAAGAGTAAATAATGATAAGTCGACTATTTTCTTCAGTAAGGGGTGCCCTCAGACCACTCGAGACAGTGTGAAAAATGCCATTCAAGTCCATAGAGAATCATTAAGTGATAAATACTTGGGTATGCCAACAGATGTGGGCCACTCAAAAAATAGCACATTCAAGTACCTGCGAGACCGAGTGTGGGAGAAGGTCAAGGGTTGGATGGAGAAGCTACTATCCTCAGCAGGAAAGGAGGTTCTAATCAAATCTGTTGCTCAGGCTATCCCAGTTTACTCTATGGCGTGCTTCAGGTTACCGAGAGGTTTATGTGACAGTGTTACGTCCATCATAAGGCAGTTCTGGTGGGGCAGCAAGCAAGGTAAACGGAAACCAGCGTGGGTATCGTGGGAGATCATGGCGAGGCCGAAATATATGGGAGGTTTGGGCTTCTGCGACCTTGAGATATTTAACCTTGCGTTACTGGCCAGGCAAGCATGGAGATTGCTAGACAATCCAAACAACCTAAGCTCTTTAATCATCAAGGCCGCATACTTCCCGGAGACAGGCCTATTGGAGGCCGAACTGGGATCGCACCCCTCACAAATCTGGCGGGCCATACTGGACGGAAGGGATATAATGAAGCAAGGTGTCATTAGAAGAATTGGGACAGGAGAGCACACGCTCATATGGGAACACAACTAGATCCCGAGGCAAGAGGTCCCACGGCCAATCACTTCCTTAGTTCCCAACCCGCCCATCAGAGTTCATGAACTAGTAGATGCGACGACATCCACTTGGAAAGAGGAGACAGTTTAGTCCATATTTATCCCTATAGATGCTGAGGCAATACTGAGGATACCCTTGTGCACAAGGAGAGTGGAAGATTTCTGGGCTTGGAGCAGAGAAAAGAGAGGTAATTTTACTGTCAGGTCAGCATACCGCATGATACAAAACACTAAGCTCAACCGTGAGAATTGGCTGTATGGCGCCAAGGGCACTTCTGGCAACGATGAAGGAAGCAGCTGGTCATCTCTCTGGAAGACAGAAGTACCGAACAAGATCTGTGTGTTCTTGTGGCGTTTGGCGAGAGAGTCTATTCCCACATATGATATCCTCCACCACCGCCATATGGCAACTTCGCCAGCATGCCAGCTGTGCGGGGTGGCAGATTCCTGGAGGCACGCCTTGCTCGAGTGCGCGTTGTCGAGAAGTGTCTGGTCCTTGGCACCGGAACACCTGGTCGAGAAAATGAGCACATGTGATGATGCCTGCGCCAAAACATGGCTGTTTACTTTGAATAGCACATTATCGCATGCAGACTTCACTAGACTCAGGGTCACGTTATGGGCAATTTGGAGTTCCAGGAGGAAATTGATCCACGAGGGGATACACCAAACGCCATATGCAACGAATGGTTTCATCGCTGCCTTCATCAGTGACCTTCAGGTTGTGGCGAAACCACAGGGTCAGCCCAGGGTGGTTCAGCCTAGTCGGGCAAGGTGGATACCGCCACAAGAAGGGAATTGCAAGATCAATGTGGGTGCTGCGCTTATGAGGACCAGGCCGGTTGGTGCGGTTGCTGCAGTTTGCCGGGACAGGCAGGGGATTTTCTTGGGAGCGTCCACAATCACTTTTCACGGCTTAGATGACCCTGCGACGCTGGAGGCGTTGGCAATACGGGAATCACTAGCCTTGGCGGATGATCTTTACGAGTGCAGAATTTCAGTAGCCTCATACTGCAAGATAGTTGTTGACGACATGAGGCAAGGGAGTGCAGCGTCATACGGTGCTATCATTAGAGAGATTGTAGATCGATCAAAGTTTTTTATTTCCTGTCTTTTTAGCCATGAGTTTAGGAGCTCGAATGTCGAGACTCACAATCTAGCGAAGCATGCTCTCTCACTTGGGGTAGGCCGCCGTGTGTGGTTGGGCAACCCAGGTGATCTATCATTCGTCCCTGTAAATATTGTGACGACTTAAATAAAAGCTTTGTGAGATTGTCTCAAAAAAAAAAGCCGCCGTCGCTGCTCCTTTCTTGCCTCACTAATCCTGATTAAATTTTTCTCAAAAAAAATCCTGATTAAATTTAGTCCGATTAAACTAGGCGACACACCGGCTCCGCGTTGGGAAATCCTTCATACTACACTCCAATTCTCCGATGGTCAAGCCAACTAGTCAATTCGACTGGAGTATTGTCTATTAGTCTCTCAACCATCATCTTATGTACAGCGAAATTGTCCATTCAATTTTTAATTATCTTGATTGTGTGATCTATTATGCTAATGACTCTTAATTTCTTTGATTGTGTAATCTGCAAAACGGTTATAAATAGAACAACGTCATCAAACACCTTAAGGATTAATTCGATTTTTAAGCCTGTTGTTTCAGTTGCTCTATCTATTGATAATCTAAAGTGCAAGTTATCAATTCAGTCCAAGGGGAGATGACTTGCTTCAGAATTGAATGATAATTTCCACTAAAATTTAATTACCTGCCAACTAAGTTATGATCTGAGAAAGTATTTTATTTTTTTGATTGTATTGAAATTTGCCGGGCCAAATTTAAACGAACACAATTGTATCGATGTTCTAGTTGCGCACACTTTTTTTAGCACTAGACAATTATTTTCCAAGTTGCCTTGGCCCCACGTATACCCAAATCCTCGCTCCGTCCCTGGCCATTGGTGATTGCCGCTCGCTCATAGACGGCACTGTTTCCTAACCAAGCTTGTAGTGTACGCGTTGCAACACGTACTAGCTAGTTACCAGGGCACATAGATATCGGATAGATGGCGATCGCGAAGAGCACATCATATCCATTCCCCACATTCCATACTCCACCAAGAAGAGCTTTGGAAAAGGGATGACATGCGATTGATCCGGCCAGCCAGCACGGACGCCACACGTATACATACCTCCCTCTGCCACTAACCGATAGCAGGTGGTTTGTTGCTTGTTAATGTAGCCGCCGGCTTGATGAGTTCGCCGTCCCGCCGTGCTGGCATTGGAAAGTTAGACGGGGGTTGACATGCAGCTCGACGATGGGCAAGCCAGCCCGCTTACCCACTCACTCGCACTGACCAACAACAAAACCACCGTTGATCCGGTCATGTGCGTTCTGCATGGCCCCAATCCGCACAGACGCTGACACCACGCGTGCATGTTACACGCGTATCTATTTTAATTGGGTGACTAATTTCCCGCCAATTACTACACTACATGCATGCGTACGTACGTACGTACCCACTACTTAACTGGGTGATCTTGTCGTTGCTACGTCTATCCATCTATCAGTTACTAATAGATCCCATGATAATTAAAGTTAACTTGTATAATTACGCTCTGGAAGAAGTGTGCACAGCCTCCACTAATTAATCAAAGCGAGAGGACAGATGATCATGCCCGACAATTCAGTTTTAACGGTGCCGGCACTAGCAGGGTCAATGCAAGCTCCCTCACACCGAGTGAGAGTGAGGATATATATATTTTTTAGAACAAAGGTTCGAGGATGAGCCCGGCTTTAAATTAGCAAAGCCATCAACCGGCCAGATATTACAGCCAACAAGTGACAGGTCAACGCCACTTACAAAGAAAATAAAACACGAGCGGCCCAAAGATACATGGGTGCTGAAGAACACAGCTTACAAGACAGTCCCAAACTACAAGCACCTAAACTAGTTAGAGATGGAGAACCGCATGAAGAAAGGACTGCCCTTGAAGCTCGAAACACCGGCGCCAAAGAAAACATCAGCGACAATGGCATTGCCAACCACCTTGGCCACCAACACGCCTAAACTCTTGCACTGGACCAGAAAGATACCACACATTCCTTCTCCCTCGCCGAAGAGGGACCCAACCCCCTCCTCCTGGCTCGAAGGACGCCGCATCGTCGAGCAAGGGATGAGTTCACCCTAGAACAAGGAAAGGCACGATCTTGGAGTTGCAGACACAGAACATTTGCACGCATCCATGTCGCAGCAACGGGCATACCTCACTGGGCATTTAAGCACAGACCGCCGGTGTCCAAACGAGAAGAGAGTAAGCTGCAGGAAACGGCACATCGGAGCTGAAGAAGCAGCGAGCTTGCGGCGAACAACAGGGAAGTAGAGCATCCACATGATGCGAGGAATATGGCCCTGGTGCCCATTGAGCTGCCACGGATCTGTTGCCGGGAAGAGGAACCCTTTCCTCTCACACCCAGGCTCAAGGGAGCCGAGCACCGGCGAACAGGGGACGGCCAGCAAGCACCAAACATAGAATGGCAAGCCCGGCATCGCTAGAACCCGAGTTGTCACACGGACCCCCGCTGCAATCACAAACCTCGTATCTAGCACCACACACCTACACCCTTCTAACCAGACAACGCCCCCAGGGAGGTTACGACGCCGAGCGCCGCCACCGCCGAATCCGCATGGGATTACAGGATTTAACCTTGGAACAAAGGGGAAGGGGTGGGTAGAGGGGATCTCGCCGATGCCTTCAAGAAGGGGAGCCGCGCCCGCGGGCCTGGCCACCGCCGTGGTCGGAGACACCAACCAGGGATTTCTCCCGGTCCCGACAAACACCACCGCAACCAGCAACCAATAGACCGGTGAAGAAGCACCGGCGCTAGCACAGGTTGTGAGCGGGCTAGAGGGAAGGGGAGAAGCAACCTTCAGATCCGAGATCAGAGGGCCACCGGAGCAGCCCACCGACCATGCACCATGTCCACCGTCGATTCGCCTCCTGCGCAGCCGAGGACGATGACCCACACCTGCGGGCGCGCCTGCCGCCCAGGTGCCGCCGCCTTGCCAGATCCAGGGCCGCCGCCCCGGCTGCCTAGGCCCTCCTCGCAAGTGAAGCCGCCAGATCCCCGCCGCCACCTTCATCGGTGTCGCGCGCGCGTGCCGGAGGGCACCTCGGGCAGCGGCGGAGGGTAGGGAAAGGGGAGGGAGGGGTGGCGACGGCGGCGGTTATGGCAACCCCCGAGTCGCCTCAGAGGAGAAGACGTGCGCGGGGGGGGGGGGGGGGGGGGGGGGGGGGGGGGGGGGGGGGGGGGGGGGGTGTCTGTCAGGGCCGGCCCTGAGGGGAGGCGGCCGCCCCGGGCCCCCCAAGCCAAGGGGCCCCCTCTCCAGGTATATGTGTGAGCATTGGTACCCTGAATTCAGCCATTGGAGGCGCTCCAACTGCTGTTCTGTTGTCTCAACGAAGAAGAAAGACGATACGTTATGTTTATGCTTTAGCGCAATGGGCCTTGGGCCTTTATTTCTTTATTAGTATTACTATAACGTGAGTTACGTGGTGGTGGGCTGGTTGTCTCAGGGCCTTTTTTAGCACAAAATAGCGATCCTGTTTTGGAAGGAAGCGATCAATTGCTTTATACCTTCCTCGTTTAGCTGCGGCGGCCGAAAAGCAGCAGCACACCGAGCCAAACCCTAACAAAGTAAAATAAAACGGCGGTGATCTACGAACTGCACGCACGGCCAACGAGGCTTCCCGCCTGGGCGCACATCGTGGTGATAGCGAAACAGAGGTGCGGCACCGTAGGTATTTTTGTTTTCCCTGTTTTTTATGGCGTCCAAATTTATGTTATAAATTACAGCTGATTGTTTTATCACTATAATTTAGTATAAAATTTCAGGATCCTTCTCTAGTCCTTATTTTTTTTGCATTTGCTGATCGTAATTGTCATCTGGCCGATTGTACATTTTATGCGATGGAATTTTCTCATGCCGTCAATTTTTTTGTTTGTTCGTGAATGGTTATAGGAGGATAGGTTATTGGTGGATAGCCAAATTCTTGCCCACCTAATATATGGAGTTTCACTTGTGTCTGATTTCACGAGAGGTGTGTGAAAATCAAATTTACCTTTCATCTAATATGAAACATCGTTGCAACTTATTTCTTGGAGTAAGTAACTTAAGTTTCTCGGCAAATTAATGAAACTATACATAGTTATTAAATGGAATTTAGGCATGCTTACTATTATTTCGATGTTGTATTAAGGGCCCCGGGTTCTAGTTTCGCCCCGAGCTCCCGATATCTCAGGACCGGCCCTGGGTTCTGTCGTATATTTCGCAGGAAGCTAGCTAGCCCTGCAGTGAGTGTTACATGCACCATAAAACCGCAGAAACAAGTACCACACCAACAACAAATTAAAGTTGTCTGTTTGTCTGTAGCTGCTACTGGTGGCGTCTAGAAGGTTGAAGTACGCGTGTGTCCATGGACACTCCAACGCGCACCACGACGGTCCCTGCCACGGCCACCACGACGACGACGGCGACAAAGCGGAAAAGGAGCAAATATTCCCACTCCTCCGGGCTCCGGCGGTCCGTGGGTAGGGTGTGTACGTGCTGACGATCGGTCGATAAAGCGCCCCTTTGGTCGCTGGCAGCGTCGCTGGCGCTCCAGTGCCGATCGAATCTGCAGGACCCAGCTCTGCACCCCTCTCTCTCGCTCTCTATGTATCCCTAGTCGAGCCGCTGTCCATCTAGATGCATTGCGTTTGGATCGGGTTCCAGCTAGCCTGAGCTTGGCAGGATGCATATGGTCAGGCGCGTGCTGCATGCTGGCTATCGTCGGTAAACGGGCAGGAAATTTCTTGAGCTCGCTGGACCGACCTCTGCCACCAAACAGCAGCTTCACCGGGAAGACGCCTCTGATATTTCCCACACGAATTAAACCTGCACTACCTACAGATCGATCACCAGAACAGTACTGTAGTAATGTTGCAATGTGTTCTTGTATAGTACTAGTGTCTAGCACAACGACGTGTTGTCCTCTCCTAATTACGTACGGTCTTACTGACTGGCAATCAGCATTCATCGATCGATTTCTGGGTATAAAGAAGTTCAGATCGAACAGTATATATAGGTGCCTTGCCACAAACGAGGGGGGCAGATAAACAGTACAAGGTCGATCCAGCGTTGTTGTTCTTTCCGTTTCAAGTAACCAACACGGATAGATCCATGTCATAAAAAGAAAAGAAAATCGTAATTCCTATGCATATTTAGTCATGAACAGTAGTTGATATGTTTAGGGATATATGCCAGGAGCTTATCGGTTGCTCTGTCCATTTTTTCTACTGTCACATATACGTACGTACAGTACATGTACACGTAGCTGCTAGGACGGCCGTCAACCTATCTGCCGGCAAGTAAGCGTATGCCGACTACAGCTGATCACATCACCGTCTACCCTTCGATCCCATGGAGTAAAATACTGTCAAATCCCCATCTCTTTGCCGCCCGCCGGTACGTTCACGCAATACTATCAAATACCGCCCACCGTCTACCCTTGGCGGTGGACTCCTCGCTCACTTTTCTGGTAAAACTCGTCATCATCATGTGCTATGCGCAACGCCCATTAGTTTACGAACGAAAATCCTGCGAGTCGACACGCTGGATCGAGTTGGATTGATTGGGTTTTGATTAGATTAGATTCGTTTGTAATCCATCCATCAATCTGTCGATCGATCTTCGTTCACCACTCGCTTCAGTTATTATTAAGTAATCCATCCATGGTAGCTTGCTAGTTGCTATATGGTCTTGTAGCAAATTTTTTTTTGAGAATCAGTGTAGCAATAGTACTCCATGGACTATTGGCAACAGCAAGAATCAGGTTCGCAAAGAAAACAAAAAACGAAGGAAAGGAAACAGGGTGCATGCAGTAGTAGGGCCGTTTGCAGGCCAGCGGCAGGACACATCAAGGCCGGAGTGGGGCATTAACGGGTCGACACGGATCGCGATTACCATCGGTCGTACAGCAAGCCTTGAAATCTTGTGACTAATCTCATTATTAATTAATTCGCTACGACTAGCTTAGCTAAGTACCATCAGTTTGGTATATGCATCATGTAAGCTCAGGGTAAGCTAGGATTGATTAGGATGCCTCCCTGCCGGCAAAAGCCTCCCCAGGAAGATTTTTGATTACCAATTAATTTCTGCAGTACTAACCGCGAGATCGATTGAGATCACGTTAATTAACATAAAAATGCTCTGTCAGTACACTAAAAAGGTGAAGAACACACACGTTAGGAACCAAGAACATTTGCTTGATCAGCTACTAGAGTTTTCTCACCCGTCTTGGTTGCTTGGAACGAAAAGAACAACAACGCAGGTCTCTATCATCGTTGTTAATTAGGGTAAACCTTACTGAATCATGGCTATAATAAAAGTTCGTTATGCATGTGTTAACACGTAGTTTCTGAACGGTGGAGCACTGACCTTTGATCATTAACAAGGTGGAGCGACTTTTCATTAAGTGGAGGGAGCTATATGCATGGTAAAGCCTGGTCTTAGCTTGCATAGTAAAGAGCTCTTTTTGTTTGTGTTAACATTAGATCTTGAGGAAAGGAAGTCCCTCCCATTAGTGCCTAGGGGTGATTTGATTTGGTGTTGAAAACTGCATGCTTCCTTGTCGTGAAAGGGACCTGCATGTTGCTAAAATAAACCAAGTTTGTTACTCATTCATGGTGGTGCGGGCAATCTATTGTCACTCGCGGTTGCCGACATGGTCATACATGTCACATATAGGGACAATTTGTTCTAGTGGTATGGGCTCTTCTTTTACCTTTCTGTTATTCCGGTAGCATGCTACTGCGTAGCTAGGGCATGATCGCATGCATCTTCTCCGTGAATGAATTTGGTTACTTGTCACAGTCTAGTTTCCAGATCGTGTCTGCCTTGTTTTACACTTGTGGGCATGTTCCCCAATCCTCTTCACCTGCATATGCACTGGAGTTGGACTCGGTCTGACAACTTGGACAATATTGTGAGTAGTGATGGAAGCTGCTACCCCTTTGCTTGCTCCTGTCAAGCCTGGTGCGGTGCAAGCTGCCTGCTTGACAGCAAGGAAAAAAGCGATGCATATTCCCACATTTACAATCTTTTTTGCATGTGATTGTGTGATGGAGAAGGACTAAGATTGGGCTACCATGTTCCAGAATCTCATTCCTGAATCCCCCAGATGTGCTAAGTACACCGAATATAACGTGACGTGCCAGCTTGATCGGACATGAGGATCAACCCAACATTCGTCAGTGAGTATGTGATGACCTGTTTTTGCCAATCTTCCTCATGTGCTCTAGCTCTGCTTCCTTTGGAATCCAAGTGCTTGCAGAGTTCAAACTTTTTTTTTTGGGTCACCTAACCTAGAAGCTTTCGAAATAATTTGTAAAACATACTACATCTGTATCGAGATACTTGTAGTTGGGGGAACTTGTACAGAGGGAGTACTTACATAGAAGTAGTGTATGCTTGTCAAGCTGAACTTTTATTCACTATAGACTTTGGACACGTAAAGAGGCTAGCTGCAGGGCCTCTACCCCATGTGAGGTGTATGTAGGTCATCTGTCTATTTTCATCTGTATTGGCAATATCCAAGAAGCTTTCTAATTAAGCAGGACATTCCACATAGCGCTTGGATCGATCGCGAGAGCTCTGTAGGAGAGCTTCAGGCTGATGCTTTCCAGGCCTGGGGCGACCACCTATGGCTGGCAAGATGGAGACCGTTGCCATGACTATAGTAATACACTTTGGTAGTATATACTGGTACGTACTGGACGTCCGTTGGGTGAGACGAGCTTGGAGTAGTGGAGTGTATCTTCGAAATGGCGAAGCAGGACCAGAAAATCGACGGATCAGACCACTGATTTTTGCTTCTTCTACTGAAAAAATCTACAAATTATTTCTCTTAATGGGTGCCTATTTTATTTGACTGTATTAGTACACAACCGGTGAGCCCAGGATGCGACAAAATCAAATGAAATCAACTGAAAACCACATGGATCAATTATTGGAAGAACACACCATGAGAGGAGGCCTCGCCCACTCCGGAATGTAGCTATGGCTAGGAATCCTAGTACTGCTCCATGATGGGCTGTTAGGTGCTGTTTAATGCAGATTAGATGCCCGAACCCCCGATGGCTACCGGCGATGGCCGCCGCCGGCCGCCATGATTAAGCCGCTGACCCTCAGAGGAGATTACGCTCCAAAGCCACTTGCTGAGTGAATAGAGAATGCTTGGCCTTTGCCTTTTGATTGTGCGTGGCTTTGCCATGCACGAGTTGGGCAGTTAGAGCGCATGATGATGCCTCGTAGGCAACCTCCGGCCCATGCATGATGCCAGCCTGATGCCAAAACTTTGTCACCAGCGGATTAAACTAAACTTATGAGCGGTTTGTTTCTTTTGGTTCTTGTTGTATGTGCCCATGTGGTTTGGTTAGCCAAAGTACCACTGAATGATTCAAGCCTTTTCGTTATGACCAAGAATATGTAGGAACCAATGCAAACTGGCAAGTAGTAGGATGAACAAATAAGTAATACCTTGTAGTACTATGCTGTGGATAGAAATCATCACATGGAACGGAACTATATTTGAGGAGCCGGCATGTTCTTTACAAGTTTATGCAAGATGAATAGTACTATGCTTAAAGTACAAATCTGGTCATTTTGAATGAAAATAATAGGAAAGGTCTTGCCTCCCTCATGAATCATGACTGTCGTCTCTTGCCACATGTGGAATGAACCGAATGTCGGTTCTCTCCTCATACTGTCACCCTTCAAAATACCATCTTCGGAAGAATCTGTTAGATAATAACGAGAATAAACGAGACAGAGAGACACGGATTTTTACGTGGAAACCCTTGCGGGAGAAAACCACGGACGCACGAAGGCGCAATCACTATGAGGAGGAGTATTACAAGTACGAGACGACAGACCGTCTGAGGTGCGACTACATGGGGTATATATGAGGGGTAACACATAGGAGTCCTTGTAGGACAAGTAAACGAGTTGTACTCGTACGCGTCGGTACCAACGCAAAAGGCCCACACCGTATGTACTACGTCTAGTCCAATACGGTATTAGAATTTGGATCACAATTTAACAATCTCCACCTTGAGTCAAATTCCCTCCAGTAGTCGAAGAAAGTGAATAACTCCATCCAAATCAGCTTAAACACCTTGTGCGTCAAAGCCCATAGGACTAGTGAGAAATACCAACTAAGCCTGAGCAAAGCTCAAACTTATTGGTCGGAACTGGCTTTGTCATCATATCAGTAGGATTATCATGAGTACTTATCTTACATACCTTCAAATCGCCTTCAGCAACAACATCTCGAATATAATGAAATCTGACATCAATGTGCTTTGTCCTCTCATGATACATTGGATTCTTTGTAAGATATATAGCACTTTGACTGTCACTAAATACGGTAGGGCAAGATGAGTCTCCACAAAGCTCAGTGTACAAACCTATCAACCAGATAGCTTCTTTGCATGCCTCAGAAATAGCCATATACTCGGCATCAGTAGTGGAACAAGCCACAATAGACTGCAAAGTTGCTCTCCAACTCACAGCACAACCACCAATGGTGAAAACATAACCTGTGAGTGATCTTCTCTTATCCAAATCACCAGCAAAATCAGAATCAACAAAACCAACAAGTCCATCTCTAGTTTTCCCAAACTGTAAATAAGCATTAGAAGTATTACGCAGGTATCTGAAAATCCACTGAACTGCTCTCCAATGCTCTTTTCCAGGATTAGCCATGTATCTACTGACAACACTCAATGCATATGATAAATCCGGACGAGAACAAACCATGTCATACATAAGTGAACCAACTGCACTCGAATAGGGAACTCTAGACATGTACTCAATATCTGCATCTGACTTAGGACATAAAGCTGATGATAATTTGAAGTGTGCAGCTAACGGAGTACTTACTGGCTTGGCATTATGCATATTAAAACGACGAAGAACTTTATCAATATATCCCTTCTGACTTAGATATACTTTTCCAGACGGTCTATCTCTGGATATTTCCATGCCAAGTATTTTCTTTGCTGCACCCAAATCCTTCATCTCAAATTCATTACTCAATTGCTTCTTTAGTTCATTAATCTGTGACATACTCTTTCCAGCAATTAGCATATCATCAACATAAAGAAGCAAATAAATAGTTGAACCTTTGACAGTTTTCAAATAAACACACTATCATAATTAGACCTTTTGAAACCTTGAGAGAGCATAAAGGTGTCAAATCTCTTGTACCACTGTCTAGGGGATTGCTTCAATCCATAAAGAGATTTCTTTAACTTACAGACAAGCTTTTCTTTTCCAGAAATAACAAAACCTTCAGGTTGTTCCATATAAATATCATCTTCTAATTCTCCATGTAAGAATGCAGTTTTAACATCCAATTGTTCAAGCTCAAGATCATGCATGGCAACAATACTGAGTAAAGTGCGAATAGAGCTATGCTTCACAACAGGAGAAAAGACTTCGTTATAGTCAATACCTGAAATCTGACTGTAACCTTTAGCAACTAACCTTGCTTTATATCTTGTCTCATCATTAGGAGAAACACCTTCTTTCCTCTTGAAAACCCACTTGCAACGAATAGGTTTCTTCTCTCTAGGTAATCTTACTAAATCCCAAGTGCCATTCTTTTCAAGTGATTCCATCTCATCATGCATAGCGGTCATCCACTTATTACTATCACTAGAAATAATAGCCTCGGAATATGAAGAAGACTCAACATTATCTTCAATTTCTTCCGCAACAGATAAAGCAAAAGAAACAATATTGCACTCTTCAATTAACCTGTCAGGTTTGTTAGTACCCCGCCTAACTCTGTCACGTGCAAGATTCCAACTGGGTGGAACAATAGGCTGATTTGGAGTGGGAGTGACATTATCATCATTAACGACGGGTTCATCATGTGCATCAACAATTTCATTACCAGATGTATCACCTGAATCAATAACATGCTCCACCTGAACAGTAGGCTCCTGAACAATAGGCTGTTGTTCACTCTCAACGGGAACATTAGTAGATGAAACATCATGTAACATAGCAGATTCATTAAAGATAACATTTCTGCTAATAACAACCTTCTAGGTTTCAGGATTCCATAATTTAAAACCTTTAACACTAGACTTATAACCAAGAAAGATGCACTTAACAGCCCTAGGCTCCAATTTTTCATTATCAACATGAGCATAAGCAGTGCAACCAAAAACTCTCAACTGTGAATAATCAGTAGGTGAACCAGACCATCCCTCAATTGGAGTTTTCTTATTAAGAGCAATAGATGGTGAACGGTTAATGAGATAACAAGCAGTGGAAGCGGCCTCAGCCGAAAAACGCCTATGCAAACCTGCATTGGACAACATGCAACGGGCTCTGGAAATAATGGTCCTGTTCATACGCTCAGCAACACTGTTTTGTTGAGGAGTATAAGGAACGGTGTAATGTCTGACAATGCCTTCAGACTTGCAATAATTCTTAAATTGCTTAGAACAGAATTCCATACCATTATCAGTGCGAAGTATTTTTACCTTCTTTTCAGTCTGCCTTTCAATTATAATCTTCCACTCCTTAAATGCTGAGAATGCTTCATATTTATGCTTCAAGAAATAAGGCCAAACTTTTCTCGAATAATCATCAATAATAGTCAGCATGTAACTAGCACCACCTAGTGACTTCTTGCGAGATGGTTCCCATAAATCAGAATGCACATAATCAAGAATACCTTCGGTTGTATGAGTCAAAGTATTGAACTTCACCCTTTTGTGCTTGCCGAAGATACAATGCTCACAAAATTTCAATTTACCAGGTTCATATCCATCAAGAAGACCTCTCTTATTTAACTCTGCTAAACCAAGTTCACTCATATGTCCAAGACGCATATGCCAAAGGTTAGCAGCATCACAATCAGAATTCTTTGAAACAACTGGAGTAGCGTTACCCGAAACGGTAGAACCTCGAAGGTAATAAAGACCATTGGTCAAACTTGAGTCACCTTTCATCACAACAAGGGAGCCTTTGGTGACCTTTAAAACACTATCTCCACCTGAATATTTGTACCCCTTTGCATCAAGGGCACTCATAGAAATAAGATTTCTCTTCATCTTCGGAATATATCGAACATCTGTCAAAGTTCCGATTATGCCATCAAACATCTTGATTCGAATAGAACCTATGCCTTCAATCTTGCATGGTGAATTATCAAAACCCAAAACAGAACCAGCAGAAGTAGTGGAATCAAAAGTATTAAACCAATCTCTATGTGGACACATATGAAAAGTGCATGCAGTGTCAAGTACCCACTCATCATTGGTCTCAGCACATCCAGCAATAACGACAAGAGCATCATCGGAACTATCATCACGAGCAACGTCAGCAGAATTTTCACCTTGTTTGTTACCTTTCCTCTTTTCCTTATTCTGCAACTTGAAACACTCAGAGATGTCATGCCTGTCTCTTTTGCAATACCTGCAATACTTCTTGTCTCTGGATTGCGACCGGCCCCGGTAGCCGTTCTTACTTTTGCCTTTGTTTCCATTATTGGAGTTCTTCTCCTTTGTCCTTCCACGAACAGATAATCCCTCTGCTTGGGATGAACTTGAACCATCATGAGGCACCATTAATTTCATCTTCTCCTTAGAGTTCAAAGCTTCATAAACTTAATTAAGCGTGAGAGTATCACGACTGTATAATATGGTGTCTCTAAAATTGGTATAAGAACTTGGCAGTGAACAAAGTAACATTAAAGCAGTATCTTCCTCTTCATACTTCACCTCCATTGCAGCTAGATCGGATATAATATCCTTAAATTCTAAAATATGATTCAAAACATTACCTCCCTCGGGTAACCTGTGCAGGAATAATTTTTGCTTCAGATGCATCTTGCTGGTGAGATCTTTAGTCATGCAAATCCCTTCCAGCTTTAACCATAGAGAGACGGCAGTTTTCTCGCTCAAAACTATCCAGTGCTACATCATAGTCGGCCTGTGCCAACAACGCCCGCATCTTGACTTGCCATAGGGTAAACCTTGTGTCACGGTGCAGCAGCGAAAGATCGTACTTCATGGATGCCATGAGTCGATAAACTCTACACAAAGTAGTACAAGCCGGTAGAAAAATTCTTGACAGAATTTAATATGCGGAGCAAACAAAAAAGTAAAACAGATAGCACCTGATACGCTGGGTGCACGTAGCACACCGAAGACCAAAAAATCTTGAACTGTAGCTTGACGTGAAGAATAGTACTAGTAGCTAGCTGATCTGACCTTGTACTATTTCTTGATCCTTCACGTGAAGGGGGAGGCAGCTAATCTGAAGTCTCGGGACTTGATCCTTGTACACCGCAGCGAAGGAACCCAGCGCCTTTACAATTTGATGCGACAGCGCGGCGGAAGTTTGTGTCGGCCTCGGACAACTGCTTGCGTATGAAACCCTGTCGGTCTCGGATTCTGCGTAGGGCGACGCAGGGGAAATCGATCCGGTGGATCGCCAGCTCGGGTGCAGCGGCGCACACGACTAAACCCTAACTCTCTCGTCTCAAATCTCGTATAGAAACCTCAGCTCTGTATACCACTTGTTAGATAATAACGAGAATAAACGAGACAGAGAGACACGGATTTTTACGTGGAAACCCTTGCGGGAGAAAACCACGGACGCACGAAAGCGCAATCACTATGAGGAGGAGTATTACAAGTACAAGACGACAGACCGTCTGAGGTGCGACTACATGGGGTATATATGAGGGGCAACACATAGGAGTCCTTGTAGGACAAGTAAACGAGTTGTACTCGTACGCGTCCTTACCAACGCAAAAGGCCCACACCGTATGTACTACGTCTAGTCCAATACGGTACTAGAATTTGGATCATAATTTAACAGAATCTTCGAGGAAGCAGCTCTGTGGTGGCTCCGGGGCGAAACACTTCAGTAATCTTGTTATGGCAGGGGAATAAGCTTCCTTTCAAAGAAAATAATTGGGCCTCCTGGCTTTTGTACAATTACAATATCTAAACTAAGGTAGCCTATACATGAGGCACCTGGAAGAAAGTATTGCAACGGTCATTTGCATTCAGAACTGCTAGATCTTCATCCAACGCCGGAAAACAGACCTACCACCTGCTGCCCCCCCCCCCCCCCCCCCCCCCCCCCCCCCCCCCGCCCCCCCCCCCCCCCCCCCCCCCCCCCCCCCCCCCCCGCCCCCCAGCCGGTGGGCGCGCCCTCCCCACAACATCCCCCACTGCCGTGTGCACCACCCATTTCTCTAATCTTCCCCTCATCCCTCCTGGCACCCCACGTTGTGAAGTTTCGGACTTGCTCCCGCCAGTTATCATTGACTCTTTCTCGTGCAGAGTCCAAATCAGCCCTCCGCACCTCCCCACTACACTCCCGATCAATACATCGACTACACACAAGGAGAACAAAAAGGAAAGAATAAACATGGCAACATGTACAAAGGGCATTCATCTCCCAAAATGAAGCTGCTTTTCTTGTTTTCTTTCAACAGGACCAGAAACAGCTAGCAGCAGAAAGGAGGAAGGGGGAAGGAATGAAGGGACGGCGACAGCGGTTGACAAAAGTTTCTCCGTCGCCGGTCGTCGCCGCTGGCTCGCCTACGGCAGTGCCAACCCACCGAGGTTGTAGTGTACGCGTTGCTAGCTACCAGGGCACACAGATATGGAATAGATGGCGATCGAGAGGTGCATATCATATCCGTCCCCGGCCCATATTCCAAACTCTACCAAGAAATACTCTGGAAAAGGAGGACATGTGATTGACCGGACTAGCCAGCACGGACGCCACACGCAACGTCTACCTCTGCTACATGTGCACCGTTCGGTTTGGAGGGACAGAAAACTACGGGACTCATTGAAGGCACAGGATTGCTGTGGTAAAATCAAAGAGTGAAAAATGGAGGATAGAAACAAAAGGATGGTGTTCGGAGCATGCAAAGAAACACTGCAAAGAAACATTGTTTATTAACTGAGCTTCTCCCTTGCATCGAGCCTACGCGAGAAGAAAAGAGATTGAGTCAGATGTTTCTTTTCCTCTGGAATCGTGGGTATAAGCCCACCTTTCCTTAGAAGTACTGCTCCTATTTCCTGCGTTCCGAACACATCAACGGAGAGAAAAACTACAGAATTTGATTCCTTTTCTTTTTCCTGTAAGTCGAACGGAGCCTAAAGTTTTGTGACCTTTGCGTTACCTCGCTAATTGGTTGCCAACTTGCCAAAGTTTTGTGATGCCGTGCTGCCGTCGGAAAGTTAGTCAGGGGCGGTGACATGGGGCTCGACGATGGGCAAGCCAGCCCACTCACCCACTCTCTTGATCCGGTCATGTGCGTTCTGACACCACGCATGCATGCATGTTCCACGCGTATATATTCGTAGTCTGATTTCCCGCCAATTGCTGCACTACATGCATGCGTACGTACGTACCCACTACCTGGGTGATCTTGTCGTTGCTACGTCCATCGATCGATCAGATACCACTCTCCTGATGACATAGAATTAAGTACATGCATTGGCGAACAATTTAACATGCACCGCCATTACAGTGCGAGGTCGATCGCTGGTTATAATTACTCTGGAAGAAGTGTGCACAGCCTCCACTAATCAAAGCGAGGGATCATCATTCATACTCCCTCCATTCCACATTGTAGTGCTTCCTCTATCCACGTGCTTCAACTTTGACCGTAAATTCAACTACCAAAACCGATTGCGGCGGAAGCAAAAATTATATCAGTGAATTTGTATTCCAAAAAAGTTTTCAATTATATAATTTTTTCTTCCATCGCAGTTGGTCTCGTTGGTTAAATTTATAGTCAAAGTTGGACCTCAGGAAGCGCGGGCGCACTATATTTTGAAATGGATGGAGTACCTGACAATTCAGTTTTAACGGTGGCCGCATTGCCGATCCCCGTGAGCGAGTGAGTGTTAGGCTAGTTATAGTGGAAGTAACTTAGCTAGTAACATAATGAATTTCAAGAAATTTTTGCTTATGTGGCAAGTAATTAATAAGAGGTGGTAACATAATATGTTACTGTAACATAGCGCTTTTCAAAACAAGATGAGTCTATAAGGTAATAAATGAAGCCATCTAAAATACTCTATTATGTTACTTTGCATTATGAAGGTAGTAACTTAGGATAATGTCATATACATGACACTAGTCTAATTTACTCCCCGCTATGACCAGCCTTACATGCACGAAACCGTAGAAACAGCAACAAGAAATTAATGTTTGTTTGTAGTTGCTGCTGTCGTCTACAAGGATTAAGTACGTGTGTGCCACAGACACTCAGACATGAATGCACTCGGGCCACGGCTACGGTGACGACGGCGATGGAGGCAAAGCGGTCCGTGGGCAGGGCGTGTCCGTGCTGACAAACATACCAGGGGCCAAAGCGCACGTTTGGTCGCTAGCAGCGTCGCTGGCGCTGCAGTAGCCAGTGCCCATCGAATCTGCGGCAGGACCCAGCTAGCTACATGCATACCTGGTCCGTGTTGATGTATTATCAATACACTAATGACTTCATATTGTGTTCATGGATGATGTGGATGTCGTAGGACACAATGTACTTCCGTGCATGAAACAAAACCATGAACATGCTGGAATTTTGCTTATTTTGGGCCTAGCACAATAGCAGTTTCAGAAATTTCTAATAAATCCTAGAGGCCCACACAGCCCATTTGTGCAAGGCAAGAGGTGGAACAAAAGTTTAGTCCCACATTGCTAGTTGAATGGGAGTTGGACCTCCTTATAAGGGAGGTTCTCTCCCCACTTGTACGAGCATGAGAACAAGAGGGATATCCACGCGCGCTTCTCCTCCGCCGCCCGCCACGCCACGCCGCGCCGCGCCGCAGGTTGCGGGTTGCGGGTTGCGGGAATGAGCCGAGCCAATGTCTAAACTTTTGCCACGCACGACGGGTATACGAAAGGTCACTCGGGAGCTAGAAAGTTTTTACTGTAGTGGATATTGAATACGAACGCTGCACTCTTCGGCTGCTGTCTGTTCCCTTCAGCTCCCGGCGCAGCCTCTTGCCTCCTTCTCTTGCGCCTATAAAAGGGAGGTCGCTCCTCTCAGAGAGGTGCACCAGAATCTCTTCCTCCTCTCGCCACAAGTTCCTGAGCACTGCGCTGCTGCTACGATCTTCCCCATCCCGGCTTGCGGCGTGCACCGCAGGTCGGGACACTAGGCCTCCGAAATCGCACCTTTTGAGTCCTGTACGGGAGAAGGGTGATAAGGTTTTTGGGGAGCGCTCAGCGTGACTACTGGCTGCTTCATCACGGACGATCCGGTCGCCGCCGACGACTTCCCCGACGACGACTTCTTCCCCGACGTCCACGACCTCCTCGACGACATGGCGGGCGAGGACACCGACCCCAAGTCCAGCGCTTCTGCTGCTGCTGTCCGGTACGTGTTCTTGTCTTTCCTGTTAAAGGTTCTGCCACAGTTCCTTGTTCTAGTCCTTGTCCTACACATGTTAGGTTCTACTTCATATATGCTACTTGCTATTCTGTCTGCTTTAGATATGATAGGCTATGCTTCATATATGCAGAAGCTATTTTCCTTCTCTCTGTCAGAACGCATGACTTGTTTTATCTCTACTATATTAGTCATGCTTTATCTAGTATTTCTGTTAATAAAATCATTCGGTAAATTGCTCATATTTCCAACAATCCAAAAACCTTACTATAGGCAATTTACCCCAAGTGGTTTTGCTGCTTCCATGAGACCTCCTATGTTTGAGGGTATCCACTATAAGAGGTGGCGCGTGAGAGCAGTCTTATGGTTTCAAACCATGAGTTGCTATGACGCCACTCTCGGCAAACCTGAAGGAGAGCTTGATGCTCAACAGGCACAAGCTTTTCATAAAATGGATACTCTATTTAAGGCTGATCTCTTGAGTGTTCTTGGTGAGAACATAGTTGATGCTTATGCGTCAATTGATAATGGAAAAGATATGTGGGATGCACTCGAGGCCAAGTTTGGGGTCTCAGATGCTAGCACTGAGCTGTACATCATGGAGCAATTCTATGATTACAGGATGACTGAAGAGCGCTCCGTGGTTGAGCAAGCTCATGAGATACAGTCATTTGCTAGAGAACTTGAGCACTTCAGTTGTATGCTACCGGACAAGTTTGTTCCCGAAGGTATCATCACTAAGCTTCCTCCTTCGTGGAGGAACTTTGCTACAATAGTGAATCCAATGTGTGGCATTCACATCTTTGTCATGTTAACTTTGGTTGCATGTCGCGACTAGCGAAGTTGAACTTAATCCCTAGTTTCACCACTGTCAAGGGATCTAAGTGTCAAGTGTGTGTGCAAGCTAAGCAACCTCGTAAGTCTCACACGACTGCGGAAATAAGAAATCTTGCACCACTAGAGCTCATACATTCAGATCTATGTGAAATGAATGGTGTGTTGACAAAAGGCAGAAAGAAATATTTCATGACGTTAATTGATGACTCCACTAGATACTGCCGTGTGTATCTTCTGAAATCTAAGGATGAGGCTTTGAACTTTTTCAAGATCTACAAAGCTGAAGTGGAAAACCAACTTGATCAAAAAATCAAGAGGCTTAGGTCCGACCGTGGTGGAGAGTATTTTTCCACTGAGTTTGATGCTTTTTGTGCGGAACATGGTATAATCCATGAGAGGACTCCTCCCTACTCACCTCAGTCAAATGGGGTGGCCGAAAGAAAGAACCGTACTCTAACTGATTTGGTTAATGCCATGTTAGATACATCGGGTCTCTCCAAGGCATGGTTGGGGGAGGCGATATTGACATCATGTCATGTCCTGAACTGAGTCCCCACAAAGAACAAAGAGATAACTCCATTCGAGGAATGGGAGAAGAAAAGGTTAAAACTCTCTTATCTGCGAACATGGGGTTGTTTGGCGAAAGTCAATGTTCCAATTCCAAAGAAGCGGAAGCTTGGACCAAAGACTGTGGATTGTGTTTTCCTGGGATATGCTTTTCATAGAATTGGCTATAGATTCTTGGTTGTAAAATTTGAGGTACCTGACATGGATGTCGGTACGATCATGGAGTCAAATGATGCGACTTTCTTTGAAGATATCTTTCCCATGAAGGATATGGCTACCTCATCTAATCAGGAGATGCCTAGTTCATCGAATCAGGAACTAGTTACAATTACCGAACCTACCATTTCGATGGAACACTTCGAAAGTCCTGTGGAGGAGAACAATGAAGTTCCTACCAGGAGTAAGAGACAGAGGACTGCAAAGTCCTTTGGTGATGATTTTCTTGTGTATCTCATAGATGACACTCCCAGTTCTATTTCAGAGGCCTATGCATCTGAAGATGCTGACTACTGGAAGGAAGCGGTTCGTAGCGAGATGGATTCCATCTTGGCAAATGAAACTAGGGAGATAACTGATCATCCTTATGGGTGCAAACCTATAGGATGCAAATGGGTATTCAAGAAGAAGCTTAGGCCTGATGGTACTATTGAAAAGTACAAGGCTCGGCTCGTGGCTAAGGGTTATACCCAAAAGGAAGGTGAAGACTTCTTTGATACTTACTCACATGTGGCTCGACTGACTACTATTCGAGTTCTACTTTCACTAGCTGCCTCGCATGGTCTTCTCGTTCATCAAATGGATGTTAAGACTGCTTTCCTAAATGGAGAGTTGGACCAGGAAATATATATGGAACAACCAGATGGGTTTGTACTAGATGGTCAGGAAGGGAAAGTGTGCAAGTTGCTGAAGTCTTTGTACGGACTTAAGCAAGCACCCAAACAGTGGCATGAGAAGTTTGAAAGAACTTTAACAGCTGCAGGCTTTGTTGTGAACGAAGCTGACAAATGTGTGTACTATCGCCATGGTGGGGGCGAGGAAGTTATCCTGTGCTTGTATGTTGATGACATACTGATTTTCGGAACAAATCTGAAAGTTATTAAGCAGGTCAAGGATTTCCTATCTCGTTGTTTTGAGATGAAGGATTTAGGAGTGGCTGATGTCATTCTGAACATCAAGTTGTTGAGAGACGATGATGGTGGGATTACTTTGCTTCAATCTCACTATGTGGAAAAGATCTTGAGTCGTTTTGGCTATAGTGACTGCAAGCCCTCTCCAACACCTTATGATGCTAGTGTGTTGCTTCGAAAGAATCGAAGAATTGCTAGAGACCAATTGAAGTATTTTTAGATTACTGGCTCGCTTATGTACTTAGCCAGTGCTACAAGACCTGACATCTCTTTTGCTGTTAGCAAACTGAGTTGGTTTATTTCAAAACCAGGAGATGTCCATTGGAAAGCTCTAGAAAGAGTTTTGCGTTATTTGAAAGGCACTGCAAATTATGGAATTCACTACACCGAGCATCCAAAGTTGCTTGAAGGGTATAGTAACTCAAACTGGATCTCAGATGTTGATGAGATAAAGGCCACGAACGGTTATGTATTCACTCATGGAGGTGGCGCTGTTTCTTGGAAGTCTTGCAAGCAGACCATCTTAACGAGGTCAACAATGGAAGCAGAACTCACAGCACTAGATACAGCTACGGTTGAAGCAGATTGGCTTCGCCGGCTCTTGAATGACTTGCCGGTTGTTTAGAAACCTGTACCGGGTGTCCTTATGAACTGCGACAATCAAACTGTGATCATGAAAGTGAGCAGTTCAAAGGATAACATGAAGGCATCAAGACACGTTCAGAGAAGGTTAAAGTCTGTCAGGAAAATGAAAAACTCCGTAGTTATTGCGTTGGATTATATTCAAATGTCTAAAAATCTGGCAGATCCTTTTACTAAGGGTCTATCACGTAATGTGATAGATAATGCATCGAGGGAGATGGGTATGAGACCCACAATATGAGTTGTTCACAGTGGTAACCTATTCTTTGTGATCGGAGATCCCGTGAATTAGACGTGGAAGACAAGCTGTTGGTCAACTGAGATGAGAGTATCCTTATTATTCACAATACCACTCCATGAAGATGCAATACTCTCCTTATCCGCATGGCAGGTTGATGTATATCTTAATGTGTTCTAAGTGGCTTATTTAAGCAGAGATGTTATCCTGCAGAACATCTTTTGAAGAACAAACCTATATGAGTCTGATTGTCGAACGTCGCAATCTATGAGAGTAGGGTTCTCTCTAGTAAACTCATGAAAGGTCACGGAGTATGACGCATAAGCTCCACCCGCGGGAAAGACCCATGGTAGCCACGTATCGGTCAAGGCTTTATGTGAAGCTAGATTCGCAGAAAACTTGCAGTTCAAGGCCCAGTCAATGTTCCATTCAAGGAATGGGAGAAGAAAAGGTTAAAACTCTCTTATCTGCGAACATGGGGTTGTTTGGCGAAAGTCAATGTTCCAATTCCAAAGAAGCGGAAGCTTGGACCAAAGACTGTGGATTGTGTTTTCCTGGGATATGCTTTTCATAGCATTGGCTATAGATTCTTGGTTGTAAAATCTGAGGTACCTGACATGCATGTCGGTACGATCATGGAGTCGAATGATGCGACTTTCTTTGAAGATATCTTTCCCATGAAGGATATGGCTACCTCATCTAATCAGGAGATGCCTAGTTCATCGAATCAGGAACCAGTTACAATTACTGAACCTACCATTTCGATGGAACACAATGAAAGTCCTGTGGAGGAGAACAATGAAGTTCCTACCAGGAGCAAGAGACAGAGGACTGCAATGTCCTTTGGTGATGATTTTCTTGTGTATCTCATAGATGACACTCCTAGTTCTATTTCAGAGGCCTATGCATCTGAAGATGCTGACTACTGGAAGGAAGCGGTTCGTAGCGAGATGGATTCCATCTTGGCAAATGAAACTTGGGAGATAACTGATCATCCTTATGGGTGCAAACCTATAGGATACAAATGGGTATTCAAGAAGAATCTTAGGCCTGATGGTACTATTGAAAAGTACAAGCTCGGCTCGTGGCTAAGAGTTATACCCAAAAGGAAGGTGAAGACTTCTTTGATACTTACTCACATGTGGCTCGACTGACTACTGTTGGGGGATCGTTGCAGAAATTTAAAATTTTCTACGCATCACCAAGATCAATCTATGGAGTAATCTAGCAATGAGGGGAAGGAGAGTGCATCTACATACCCTTGTAGATCGCTAAGCGGAAGCGTTCAAGTGAACGGGGTTGATGGAGTCGTACTCGTCGTGATCCAAATCACCGATGATCCTAGCGCCGAACGGACTGCACCTCCGCATTCAACACACGTACGATTGGGAGAGGTCTCCTCCTTCTTGATCCAGCAAGGTGAGAGGAGAAGTTGAGGGAAAACTCCGACAGCACGACGGCGTGGTGGTGATGGAGCTCGTGGTTCTCTAGCAGGGCTTCGCCAAGCACTACGGAGGAGGATGAGGTGTTGGAGGAGGAAGAGGGCTGCGCCAGGGGAAGGGTGCAGCTGCCCTCTCTCTCCCTCACTATATATAGGGGAAGGGAGGAGGGGGAGGCACCCTAGGGGAGGGGCGGCGACCACAGGGGAAACCCTAGATGGGTTTGGGCGCCCCCACCCCCTAGGAAACTTGCCCTTCCAAGACGGGAGGGGCGGCTGACCTAGGGGTGGCGCCCCCACCTCTCCTGGTTACGTGAGATGGGGTGGGAGGGGCGCTCAGCCCCTTAGTGGGCTGATGTGCCCTCTCCTGTTGGCCCATAAGGCCCCCCAACGCTTGCCGGGGCCTCCGAAACCCCTTTCGGACACGCTGGTCATCACCTGGTACCCCCGGAACAATTCCGGACTCCAATACCCTTCGTTCAATATACCGATCTTCACCTCCGGACCATTCCGGAGCTCCTCGTCATGTCCGGGATCTCATCCGGGACTCCGAACAACCTTCGGTAACCACATACTATTTCCCATAACAACTCTAGCGTCACCGAACCTTAAGTGTGTAGACCCTACGGGTTCGGGAACCATGCAGACATGACCGAGACAACTCTCCAGCCAATAACCAACAGCGGGATCTGGATACCCATGTTGGCTCCCACATGTTCCACAATGATCTCATCGGATGAACCACGATGTCGAGGATTCAATCAATCCCGTATACAATTCCCTTTGTCCAGCGCTATTGTACTTGCCCAAGATTCGATCGTCGGTATCCGATACCTTGTTAATCTCGTTACCGGAAAGTCTCTTTACTCGTTCGGTAACACATCATCCCGTGATCAACTCCTTGGTCACATTGTGCACATTATGATGATGTCCTACCGAGTGGGCCCAGAGATACCTCTCCGTTTACACGGAGTGACAAATCCCAGTCTCGATTCGTGCCAACCCAACAGACACTTTCGGAGATACCTGTAGTGTACCTTTATAGCCACCCAGTTACGTTGTGATGTTTGGCACACCCAAAGCACTCCTACAATCTCATGGACTAAGGAAATGATACTTGACATTAGAAAAGCTTTAGCAAACGAACTACACGATCTTGTGCTAGGCTTAGGATTGGGTCTTGTCCATCACATCATTCTCCTAATGATGTGATCCCGTTATCAACGACATCCAATGTCCATGGTCAGGAAACCATAACCATCTATTGATCAACGAGCTAGTCAACTAGAGGCTTACTAGGGACATGGTGTTGTCTATTTCTCCACAAATGTATCTGAGTTTCCTATCAATACAATTCTAGCATGGATAATAAGCGATTATCATGAACAATTAAATATGATATAATAATAACTAATTTATTATTGCCTCTAGGGCATATTTCCAACAGTCTCCCACTTGCACTAGAGTCAATAATCTAGTTCACATCACCATGTGATTAACACTCACAGGTCACATCGCTAGGTGACCAACATCCAAAGAGTTTACTAGAGTCACTAATCTAGTTCACATCACTATGTGATTAATACTCAATGAGTTCTGGGTTTGATGATGTTATGCTTGTGAGAGAGGTTGTAGTCAACGGGTCTTGCCATATACAGATCCCTATGTATTTCACAAAACTTTATATCGTAGATATTGCTGCCACGTTCCACTTGGAGCTATTCCAAATTGTTTCTCCATTATACGTATCCGGTTATCTCTACTCAGAGCTATCCGGATGGGTGTTAAGCTTGCATCGACGTAACTCTTTATGTTGAACTCTTTATCACCTCCATAACCGAGAAACATTTCCTTATTCCTCTAAGGATAATTTTGACTACTATCTGGTGATCTACTCCTAGATCACCTTTGTACCCTCTTGCCAGACATGTGGCAAGGCACACATCAGGTGCAGTACTCAGCATGGCATACCGTATAGAGCCTATGACAAGAGCATAGGGGACGACATTCGTCCTTCCTCTTTATTCTGCCGTGGTCAATCTTTGAGTCTTACTCAACTTCACACCTTACAACTCAGGTAAGAACCCCTTCTTTGACTGATCTATTTTGAACTCCTTCAAAAACATGTCAAGGTGTGCGTTCTTTGAAAGTATCATCAGGCGTTTTGACCTATCTCTATAGATCTTGATGCCCAATATGTAAGCAGCTTTATCCAGGTCTTCCTTTGAAAAACACTCTTCAAACAACCGTTTATGCTTTCTAGTAATTCTACATTATTTCGGATCAACAATATGTCATCCACATATACCTATCAGAAATGTTGTAGTGCTCCCACTCACTTTCTTGTAAATACAAGTTTCTAACAAACATTGTATAAATCTAAAAGCTTTGATCACTCCATCAAAACATATATTCCGATTCCGAGATGCTTACTCTAGTCCATAGAAGGATTGCTGGAGCCAGCATACCTTTTAACATCCTTAGGATCGACAAAAAACTTTTATTGTATCACATACAACTTTTCTTACGAAAACTGGTAAGAAAACTTGTTTTGACATCCATCTGTAAGATTTCATAATCGAAAAATACAGCTAATGCTAACATGATTCCGACGGACTTAAGCATCGCTACGGGTGAGAAATTCTCATCGTAGTCAACTCCTTGAACTTGTGAAAAGATTCTTTCCCACAAGTCGAGCTTCATAGACGGTAACATTACCGCCCACGTCCGTCTTCTTCTTAAAGATCCACTTATGTCAATGGCTTGCCGATCATCGGGCAAGTCCACCAAAGTCCATACTTTGTTCTGATATATGGATCATATCTCGGATTTCATGGCTTCTAACCATTTGTCGGAATACGGGCCCACCATCGCTTCTCCATAGCTTGTAGGTTCATTGTTGTCTAACAACATGATATCTAAGACAGGATTACCGTACCACTCAGGAGTAGTACATACCCTTGTCGACCTACGAGGTTCGATAGCAACTTGATCCGAAGCTTCATGATCATTATCATTAACTTCCTCCTCAACAGAAGTAGGCACCACAGAAACCATCTTTCTGTGTCGCATCACTCTCTGGTTGAAGTAAAGGTTTGACAACCTCATCAAGTTCTATCTTCCTCCCACTCAATTCTTTCGAGAGAAACTCCTTCTCAAGAAAGGACCCGTTCTTAGCGACAAACAATTTTCCCTCGGATCTGAGATAGAAGGTATACCCAACTGTCACCTTTGGGTATCCTATGAAGATGTGTTTGTCCGCTTTGGGTTCGAGCTTCTCCGGCTGAAGCCTTAAGCATCGCAGCCCCAAACATTAAGAAACGACAACTTTGGTTTCTTGCCAAACCAATGTTCATATGACGTCATCTCAACGGACTTTAGATGGTGTCCTATCTAAAGTGAATGCAGCTGTCTCTAACGCATGACCTCAAAATGAAAATGGTAAATCGGTAAGAGACATCATAGATCGCACCATATCTCATAGGGTTCGATTACGACGTCCGGACACACCATTACCCAGTGGTGTTCCAGGTGGCTTCAACTGTGAAACAATTCCACAATGTCTTAAGTGATTGCCAAACTCATAACTCAGAAAATCCCCTCTTGATCAGATCGTAGGAACATGATCTTATTGTTATGATGATTCTTAACTTCACTCTGAAATCGCTTGAACTTTTCAAACGTTTCAGACTTGTGCTTCATTAAGTAGATATACCTATATCTACCCAAATCATCAGTGAAGATGAGAAAATAGTGATATCCACCGCACGCTTCAATTCTCATTGGATCACACGCATCAGCATGCATGATTTCCAACAAGTCACTTGCCCGTTTCATTGTACCTGAAAATGGGATCTTAGTCATCCTGCCCATGAGGCATGGCTCGCATGTGTCAAGTGATTCAAGATCAAGTGACTCCAAACATCCATCGACATGGAGTTTCTTCATGCATCTTACGCCCATATGACCTAAGCGGCAGTGCCACGAGAGAGTGGTACTATCATTATTAACTCTACATCTTTTGGCGTGAAGTGTATTACCACGACCGAGATTCAATGAACCATTCACATAGGGTGCATGACCATGAAAGGTATCATTCATGTAAATAGAATAACCATTATTCTCTAATTTAAATGAATAACCGTATTGCAATGAACATGATCTAATCATATTCATGCTCAACGTAGACACCTAATAACATTTATCTAGGTTCAATACTAATCCCAAAGGCAGTTGGAGCGTGCGATGGTGATCTCATCAACTTTGGAAACACTTCCAACACACATCGTCACCTCGCCCTTAGCCAGTCCCCTTTTAGTCCGTAGCTTTTGCTTCAACTCACCAATAATAGCAACTGAACCGGTATCCAATACCCAAGTGCTACCAGGAGTACTAGTGAGGTACACATTAATAACACGTATATACTTTGAAGTTGCCAGCCTTCTAATCTACCATGCATTTGGGGTAATTCCACTACCAATGACCGTTCCCCTTACAATAGAAGCACCTAGTCTCGGGTTTGGGTTCAACCTTGGGTTCCTTCACTGGAGCGGAAACTGGTTTGCCATCCATGAAGTTTCCCTTCTAGCCCTTGCCCTTCTTGAAACCAGTGGTCTTGTTAAACCATCAACACTTGATGCTCCTTCTTGATTTCTACCTTTTGCGGTCTTAAGCACCGCGAACAGCTCCTGGATCAACTCCATCCCTTGCATGTCATAGTTCATCACGAAGATCTAGTAGCTTAGTGATAGTGGCTAGAGAACTCTATCAATCACTATCTTATCTGGAAGTTTAACTCCCACTTGATTTAAGTGATTGTAGCACCCAGACATTCTGAGCACATGCTCACTAGCTGAGCTATTCTCCTCCATCTTGTTGGCAAAAGAACTTGTCAGAGATCTCACACCTCTCAACATGGGCATGAGCCCGAAATCCCAATTTCAGCTCTTGGAACATCTCATATGTTCTATGGCGTTTAAAACGTCATTGGAATCCCGATTCTAAGCCATAAAGTATGGTGCACTAAACTATCAAGTAGTCATCAGGACGTGTCTGTCAGGTGTTCACAACATCCACAGACGATGTTGTAGGGGTTTGCACATCGAGCGGTGCATCAAAGACGTAAGACTTTTGTGTAGCAGTGAGGACACTCCTCGGACTACGGACCTAGTCCGCATCATTGCTTACAATATCTTTAATCTTTCTCTAGGAACGTATTGAAACAAGGAGCTACAACGTGAGCTATTTATCTACAACATATTTGCAAAGACAATTTAGACTATGTTCATGATAATTGAGTTCATCTAATCAAATTATTTAATGAACTCCCACTCAGATATACATCCCTCTAGTCATCTAAGTGAAACATGATCCGAGTCAACTAGGCCGTGTCCGATCATCATGTGAGACGGACTAGTCAACATCGGTGAACATCCTCATGTTGATCGTATCTTCTATACAACTCATGCTCGACCTTTCGGTCTTCCGTGTTCCGAGGCCATGTCTGTACATGCTAGGCTCGTCAAGTCAACCTAAGTGTATTGCGTGTGTAAATCTGGCTTACACCCGTTGTATTCGAACGTTAGAATCTATAACACCCAATCATCACATGGTGCTTCAAAACGACGAACCTTCGCAATGGTGCACAGCTAGGGGGAACACTTTTCCTGAAATTTTAGTGAGGGATCATCTTATTTAAGCTACCGTCGTTCTAAGAAAATAAGATGTAAAACATGATAAACATCACATGCAATCAAATAGTGACATGATATGGCCAATATCATTTTGCTCCTTTTGATCTCCATCTTCGGGGCTCCATGATTATCGTTGTCACCGGCATGACACCATGATCTCCATCATCATGATCTCCATCATCGTGTCTTCTTGAAGTTGTCTCGTCATCTATTACTTCTACTACTATGGCTAACGCTTTAGCAATAAAGTAAAGTAATTACATGACGTTTATGTTGACACGCAGGTCATAAATAAATTAAGACAACTCCTATGGCTCCTGCCGGTTGTCATACTCATCGACATGCAAGTCGTGATTCCTATTACAAGAACATGATCAATCTCATACATCACATATATCATTCATCACATCCTTTTGGCCATATCACATCACACGGCATATGCTGCAAAAACAAGTTAGACGTCCTCTAATTGTTGTTTGCAAGTTTTTTACGTGGCTCCTATAGGTTTCTAGCAAGAACGTTTCTTACCTACGCCAAAACCACAACGTGATATGCCAATTTCTATTTACCCTTCGTAAGGACCCTTTTCATTGAATCCAATCCGACTAAAGTGGGAGAGACAGACACCCGCTAGCCACCTTATGCAACTAGTGCATGTTAGTCGGTGGAACCAGTCTCACGTAAGAGTACGTGTAAGGTCGGTCCGGGCCGCATTATCCCACGATGCCGCTGAATCAATATAAGACTAGTAACGGCAAGTAAATTGACAAAATCGACGCCCACAACAACTTTTGTTCTACTTGTGCATAGAAACTGCGCATAAACCTGGCTCTGATACCACTGTTGGGGGATCGTTGCAGAAATTTAAAATTTTCTACGCGTCACCAAGATCAATCTATGGAGTAATCTAGCAATGAGGGGAAGGAGGGTGCATCTACATACCCTTGTAGATCGCTAAGCGGAAGCGTTCAAGTGAACGGGGTTGATGCAGTCGTACTCGCCGTGATCCAAATCACCGATGATCCTAGCGCCGAACGGACGGCACCTCCGCATTCAACACACGTACGGTTGGGAGAAGTCTCCTCCTTCTTGATCCAGCAAGGTGAGAGGAGAAGTTGAGGGAAAACTCCGACAGCACGACGGCGTGGTGGTGATGGAGCTCGTGGTTCTCCGGCAGGGCTTCGCCAAGCACTACGGAGGAGGATGAGGTGTTGGAGGAGGAAGAGGGCTGCGCCAGTGGAAGGGTGCGGCTGCCCTCTCTCTCCTTCACTATATATAGGGGAAGGGAGGAGGGGGAGGCTCCCTAGGGGAGGGGCGGCGGCCACAGGGGAAACCCTAGATGGGTTTGGGCGCCCCCACCCCCTAGGAAACTTGCCCCCCAAGCCGGGAGGGGCGGCTGCCCTAGGGGTGGCGCCCCCACCTCTCCTGGTTACGTGAGATGGGGTGGGAGGGGCGCTCAGCCCCTTAGTGGGCTGATGTGCCCTCTCCTGTTGGCCCATAAGGCCCCCCAACGCTTGCCGGGGCCTCCGAAACCCCTTTCGGACACGCTGGTCATCACCTGGTACCCCCGAAACAATTCTGGACTCCAATACCCTTCGTTCAATATACCGATCTTCACCTCCGGACCATTCCGGAGCTCCTCGTCATGTCCGGGATCTCATCCGGGACTCCGAACAACCTTCGGTAACCACATACTATTTCCCATAACAACTCTAACGTCACCGAACCTTAAGTGTGTAGAACCTACGGGTTCGGGAACCATGCAGACATGATAGAGACAACTCTCCGGCCAATAACCAACAGCGGGATCTGGATACCCATGTTGGCTCCCACAGGTTCCACGATGATCTCATAGGATGAACCATGATGTCGAGGATTCAATCAATCCCGTATACAATTCCCTTTGTCCAGCGGTATTGTACTTGCCTGAGATTCGATCGTCGATATCCGATACCTTGTTCAATCTCGTTACCGGCAAGTCTCTTTACTCGTTCGGTAACACATCATCCCGTGATCAACTCCTTGGTCACATTGTGCACATTATGATGATGTCCTACCGAGTGGGCCCAGAGATACCTCTCCGTTTACACGGAGTGACAAATCCCAGTCTCGATTCGTGCCAACCCAACAGACACTTTCGGAGATACCTGTAGTGTACCTTTATAGCCACCCAGTTACGTTGTGACGTTTGGCACACACAAATCACTCCTACGGTATCCGGGAGTTGCACAATCTCATGGTCTAAGGAAATGATACTTGACATTAGAAAAGCTTTAGCAAACGAACTACACGATCTTGTGCTAGGCTTAGGATTGGGTCTTGTCCATCACATCATTCTGCTAATGATGTGATCCCGTTATCAACGACATCCAATGTCCATGGTCAGGAAACCGTAACCATCTATTGATCAACGAGCTAGTCAACTAGAGGCTTACTAGGGACATGGTGTTGTCTATTTATCCACACATGTATCCGAGTTTCCTATCAATACAATTCTAGCATGGATAATAAGTGATTATCATGAACAATGAAATATGATATAATAATAACTAATTTATTGTTGCCTCTAGGGCATATTTCCAACAACTACTATTCGAGTTCTACTTTCACTAGCTGCCTCACATAGTCTTCTCGTTCATCAAATGGTTGTTAAGACTGCTTTCCTAAATGGAGAGTTGGACGAGGAAATTTATATGGAACAACCAGATGGGTTTGTACTAGATGGTCAGGAAGGGAAAGTGTGCAAGTTGCTGAAGTCTTTGTACGGACTTAAGCAAGCACCCAAACAGTGGCATGAGAAGTTTGAAAGAACTTTAACAGCTGCAGGCTTTGTTGTGAACGAAGCTGACAAATGTGTGTACTATCGCCATGGTGGGGGCGAGGAAGTTATCCTGTGCTTGTATGTTGATGACATACTGATTTTCGGAACAAATCTGAAAGTTATTAAGCAGGTCAAGGATTTCCTATCTCGTTGTTTTGAGATGAAGGATTTAGGAGTGGTTGATGTCATTCTGAACATCAAGTTGTTGAGAGACGATGATGGTGGGATTACTTTGCTTCAATCTCACTATGTGGAAAAGATCTTGAGTCGCTTTGGCTATAGTGACTGCAAGCCCTCTCCAACACCATATGATGCTAGTGTGTTGCTTCGAAAGAATCGACGAATTGCTAGAGACCAATTGAAGTATTCTCAGATTATTGGCTCGCTTATGTACTTAGCCAGTGCTACAAGACCTGACATCTCTTTTGCTGTTAGCACACTGAGTCGGTTTGTTTTAAAACCAGGAGATGTGCATTGGAAAGCTCTAGAAAGAGTTTTGCGTTATTTGAAAGGCACTGCAAATTATGGAATTCACTACACCGGGCATCCAAAGGTGCTTGAAGGGTATAGTGACTCAAACTAGATCTCAGATGCTGATGAGATAAAGGCCACGAGCGGTTATGTATTCACTCATGGAGGTGGCGCTGTTTTTTGGAAGTCTTGCAAGCAGACCATCTTAACGAGGTCAACAATGGAAGCAGAACTCACAGCACTAGATACAGCTACGGTTGAAGCAGATTGGCTTCGCCGGCTCTTGAATGACTTGCCGGTTGTTTAGAAACCTGTACCGGGTGTCCTTATGAACTGCGACAATCAAACTGTGATCATGAAAGTGAGCAGTTCAAAGGAAAACATGAAGGCATCAAGACACGTTCAGAGAAGGTTAAAGTCTGTCAGGAAAATGAAAAACTCCATAGTTATTGCGTTGGATTATATTCAATCGTCTAAAAATCTGGCAGATCCTTTTACTAAGGGTCTATCACGTAATGTGATAGATAATGCATCGAGGGAGATGGGTATGAGACCCACAATATGAGTTGTTCACAGTGGTAACCTATTCTTTGTGATCGAAGATCCCGTGAATTAGATGTGGAAGGCAAGCTGTTGGTCAACTAAGATGAGAGTATCCTTATTATTCACAATACCACTCCATGAAGATGCAATACTCTCCTTATCTGCATGGCAGGTTGATGTATATCTTAATGTGTTCTAAGTGGCTTATTTAAGCAGAGATGTTATCCTGCAGAACATCTTTTGAAGAACACACCTATATGAGTCTGATTGTCAAATGTCGTAATCTATGAGAGTAGGGTTGTCTCTAGTAAACTCATGAAAGGTCACGGAGTATGACGCATAAGCTCCACCCGCGGGGAAGACCCACGGTAGCCACGTATCGGTCAAGGCTTTATGTGAAGCTAGATTCGCAGAAAACTTGCAGTTCAAGGCCCAGTCCACTATTCAAGTTGCTTACTAGTGTAGCATAGAGTTCTAGGTGGAAGTTCAACTTAACAATCTCCACTGCAGTACTAGTATATAAAACAGTGTTTTGGAACCAAAGGCAAATTTTTGTGTGCCTCTGGGATCTGGTGGGGGATTGCTGGAATTTTGTCTATTTTGGGCCTAGCCCAATAGCAGTTTCAGAAATTCCTAATAAATCCTAGAGGCCCACACAGCCCATTTGTGCAAGGCAAGAGGTGGAACAAAAATTTAGTCCCACATAGCTAGTTGAGTGGGAGTTGGACCTCCTTATAAGGGAGGTTCTCTTCCCACTTGTACGAGCATGAGAACAAGAGGGATATCCACGCGCGCTCCTCCTCCGCCGCCCGCCTCGCCACGCCACGCCTCGTCACCACGCGCCGCGGATTGCGGGAATGAGCCAAGCCGATGTCTAAATTTTTTGCCACGCGCGATGGGTATACGAAAGGTCACTCGGGAGCTAGAAAGTTTTTGCTGTAGTGGATATTGAATACGAACGCTACACTCTTCGGCTGTTGTCTGTTCGTTTCATCTCCCGTGTTCCCTTCAGCTCCCGGCGCAGACTCTTGCCTCCTTCTCTTGCGCCTATAAAAGGGAGGTCGCTCCTCTCAGAGAGGCGCACCAGAATCTCTTCCTCCTCTCGCCACAAGTTCTAGAGCACTGCGCTACTACTACGATCTTCCCCATCCCGGCTTGCGGCGTGCACCGCAGGTCGGGACAGTAGGTCTCCGAAACCGCACCTTTTGAGTCCTATACGGGAGAAGGGTGATAAGGTTTTTGGGGAGCGCTCAGCGCGACTACTGGCCGCTTCATCACGGACGATCCGGTCGCCGACGACGACTTCCCCGACGACGACTTCTTCCCCGACGTCCACAACCTCCTCGACAACATGACAGGCGAGGACACCGACCCCAAGTCCAGCGCTTCTGCTGCTGCTGTCCCGTACGTGTTCTTGTCTTTCCTGTTAAAGGTTCTGCCACAGTTCCTTGTTCTAGTCCTTGTCCTACACATGTTAGGTTCTATATGCTACTTGCTATTCTGTCTGCTTTAGATATGATAGGCTATGGTTCATATATGCAGAAGCTATTTTCCTTCTCTCTGTCAGGACGCATGACTTGTTTTATCTCTACTATATTAGTCATGCTTTATCTAGTATTTCTATTAATAAAATCATTCAGTAAATTGCTCATATTTCCAACAGAACACTCTGCCAAAAGACCAAGCCCCTTGCGCTCCTGCCTGCGAAGTCCTCATATACAACCAACCACTCATCACACAACAACTCATCCTCCATGGTCGAGTACCCCGCCATCCTTCTTACTTTAAAACCGACATGAAGTTCGAAGTAAGCTCAATGCCATTTGAGCGAACACCTGTCGGAACAGGAGTCCGCCATGAAAGCCGTCGACGGGGGAAGAGGGTCCTCGGCTGTGGACAGATCCTGGGTGGACGGCATTGTATTACAAGGAGAGCGGGCGCGTGGGTGGTGGTTGCGGACGTCCAACAATGCCTGAGTGGTGGCCGGAGATTTGAGTGGGATGGGGGTGTGGGAGTCCTATGTGGCGGCGGTCTGAACTCCCCCCCCCCCAACTGAGCTGACCACCATAGGACCGCGTTGGATGGCAAAACACATCCAGACCGCGCGGTCCGGACGGTGGTGGGTCTTTTTGAGGGTGTGCTTTGAAGATGCCCTTAATTCTCTTAGGTATTTTCAAATTGACTCAATTTGATTTTCAAAGTAAAATCCACACTACAACTAGAAGAGCAGCATATACAACAGGAAGTATCCGCTTAGCTGAAAGAACTCGCCCACCAATATCTACTTACTGATTTTTTTCCTTTGCACCAAGATAACTTCTAGTCTTTTTTGCGGATGGAGAAAACTTCTAGTCCACCACATATTTGTTACATCATCTTTTAATACAAAAGTAAACTTCGTTACATGGAAATGCTTTGATTGCAAACTTTGATACTACACTATTCAAATGGCATTACTCCCCCCGTTATTAAATATATGACATTTGGAAACGTCATATATTTAGGAACAGAGGGAGTGGAACCTAACTAAACATTGACCAGACATCACTAAGATTTCAAATCCAGAATAGAAGAGAAGATGACCTAACTACTTGACGGGTTAATCCGGAAATTGGAGATGAAGTAATCGCAATCTATTTCTTAGGTTTGTTGATTGTAGAATCCTCTACCAAGATATTTATGGATAAAACAAGCACAACCACATGTAAAAGCACTATAATGTATATAAAATGTCAAGCACACTTTGTCTAGCCATCCAAACTACATTTTTTACAGAACATCCAAACAACATTCGACATATGGCTTTGTTTTCTTATCGCTAAGACATTACTCCATAGATGAATCGATGTGATTTTGTCAAATTTTCGGCTTCTTTTAGGTTTAGAAAAATGTAATTTATTTCAAGAAAATGTTACTAGCAAAATAATGAAAATTTAATATAATTTTCACAATAAAACGATATTAACTTTAATTATTTTATATGTGGTTATTAAAATAGGAGTTTGTTGTATACTACTAATGTTTAAGTTTGTAAATATTACCAATGCATATACGTTGTAAATATTGTTGAATTTAATGGAAATGATAATTAAAATTTGTTATAATGATATGTATCCAAGTAAAAATGCTTATGTATAAATGAGTGATTGTGTAGACATAGTATCATGTTGTCTAATGTTAAAATTAAAATTGAATGTTAGATAAATGATGTGTAAAGTAATATCAAATTGCCGAGGCACAAATCCTAATTTCAGCTCTCTTTCATTCCTCTATCTCTATTATGACTAATTCGTTGTGCCCAGTCTGTACCATAAACACCAAAGTGCTAACCTTTCCCAAATGTCAGCTTCTCATCATTGTTGTATCTCGGCCTGGCCACAACAGTTAACAATATTATCTTCCAATGATGTTAGTATTGGAGACGTTGTGCTCGGGTTATGTTCTTTAAGCAGTACATAGTAATCATTCTTCACTCTGGTCATATCGTACCATTTTTCATCTATATGTACCATCTTGGTCATTGACTTAAAACTAGGAAAGGGAGTTGATATCATTGAAATCAGTTATCTGCAACTTAAACTAAATTTTACAAATTTATACTCCAGTAGTTTCAACTGGTGTATTGGCCATTTTTTTGCTCCTTTTTCAATTTTGCTCTTACTAAACACCTATTGGATCATCTCCATTTAACATCTCCGATGATTTACTATTGGATCATCTTCATTTAACATCTCCTATGATTTACTAGTGGATCATCTCCATTTAGCATTTAAGATAACATATTATCTAACATCTCCATTTTTTTTTTTGCTCCTTTCCAATTTTGCTCTAACTGAATTTTGTTCATCCATATTTGACATGTTTATTTACTTCATCTACACTGCAATTGATATTGCAATTGAAAAATGCAATGTTATACTCCAACAATTGACAGAGGCATAATAGTATCAGTCCAACAAATGTTTCTGAATCTGAATATTTCCAGTTAATAGAACTTGAACCTGAACATGTTCTGTTAACAGAACCTGAACATAGTGCGAGATTTGTCTGTTTCAACGCATCATAGTTTAAACTGAAAATAAACCATTGACAGTAATTGTTTGAGATAACATTTGGAGTACTGAATTTTGAGCACTGAACACTTAATTTACATCTCAATTAACATCAATTGTTTGAGATAACATTTGGAGTACCGAATGTTTTTAGTTTTCACTACATGGCTAATTCAATGTCAAAATATGGCTAAATTCATTGCAATTGGATTTTGAAAAGACTCTGGATGCACTTTCTTCTTTCTTCTTTCTACGGGTTGTTCCTGTAGCAATTTTCTCTACATTAAGTAGAGGAGTAGAATAGTAGAACTAAATCTACTTCAATTTTTTTGGCACTACTAAAGATTGTTCCATCAGAAATCACAATCAATGTTTTCCTACTGATATTTTTTCAAATTAAATACCAAGCAAGCAAGGTACACTGATTAGTTGTTTTTCAAATTACAGAGCAAGTCGGCAAGCGGCGTACACATATCAATTGTTTCCAAATTACAAAGCTTCGGGGGCACATTTTTCACCGGCAGCAAGGTACATGCCTGAGCCATGTTCTTCCTCTCGTGGTGCTTGCGGTGAAGATACTGGGAGCAAGGTACTGGCAAGGATGTCCTGCACTGGAGAAGAACAAGCAAGGATCCCTGTACTTCTTCTCACCAGCAGCAACACGTGCAGGGGACCTCCGGTGGCGTCCTATTTCTTTCGTTGAGTTTTCGCTTTCAGAAAAACTAAAAAAGGATGTAGTTGTGGATCACCTCCCAGGACTTGGTGTACGTCGATCTGATTGTCGCATTGGTAGAAGACAGCTCTGCAGATTGCTTGGGTGCGTCCAGAGGAGGTCACGAGGCCGGCGTCCTGCTGCCGGAGTGCAGGCCATATATGAATTGATATCCTAGCTTACCTAGATAGCAGCCTAGAACTACCAGTATAGTACAATGAACATTACAGATAGCTTACTGCATGTGTAAAAAAGTACAGATAACACTGTGTTTCCGATTTCTTCTTCCAACATATATGGTGTGTCTGTGCTTGAAAGAACACCCGAATCACACATATCCACCATGTAGATTGCAACAATGTTCTACGAACAGGCGAATATGACTATCAAAAATCATTTCTATATAACACACATCTATACCAGATTTACCTACGTTTGTTGTTCTCTTTTATGCCAGGAAGAACGTTCGTTTAACAAAAGGAAGAACCTTAGAATGCAATAACTGAGGGCTGCAAAGAGTACCAAATCATGATGTGATGATGACCGTGGCTGAGGCTAAGGAGTGAATCCATCTGTATATCAGGCGCTTGCATCAACCATCAGGCGAGTCAGGCCTTTGGGGGCTGCAACCTCTACCGACCTACACCAGATGACGATGGGTGACTGAGGGTGCAATTTGGACCGATCTGAACATCAATTACTCCTCGGGGGCAGCACGTTTCTTCTCTCCACTCTCACTTCTCACAGATCCTCCGTTGCCATCCCCTTTGTAGATGCCAGAACCAAAGGATGGACGGTTCGCTGACCTGGTAGTTTGATGCCAAGACGTGCTCTCCTACCAGGAGAGAGATACTCCCTTGAAGTCATTCTGCAGTTCGCTCTAGGTCACTATGACGTGGGTTGATAATTGACCGGTTGATGCGTCCTCGTGCCTTGGATTGATCTGTATCGTTGATGTAATTATGCGCTAGGCTCTGCCATTGCAACAATAGAGTTGGAGGCAGAGTAAATCTACAATGAGGAGAGGGCCATGGGGACGGAGAGGCCACAACTCCTGGGGTGGAACCAACATAGATCAATTGGAGTCTTTGGATACAGGATGGCAGCGGGATTGGAACCCATCACTTATTAGAACTCGGGATGAGGTGGTAAGGGAGATGGGCTTCGCGTCTGCTCTGGATCCAATCGTGCTTCATGACTTTAGGATTACCTAACACTACTAGGGAAAAGCTTATACACAGGATCTTACCAGCAGCGAGTTTTAAAATAAGGCGCTGCTGCAATGTAGCAATAGCGCGCTCCGTCGATACGCACTGCTGAAATAGACATATCAGCAGCGCGCCTCCTCTAAGCCGCGCTACTGCTATAATTCCCACGACCCCGCCGCGAAGCTAGTTCTAGCAGCAGCGCGTTTACTAGGACCGTGCTACTGATAGGTAGTTCAGCAGTAGCGCCTTTGCCTTTAGAGCGCTACTGCTAAAACTAGCTATCTCCACCCCCACGTACGCTCCTCTCCACGATCCACACTCACACACTCAGACTCACTCCCCCTCAACCCCACCGCGCGCCGGTCCTCCCCCGCCGGCCGCCGTCGCCCCGGCCAGCCGCTGTCGCCTACCCCTCTTCCCTCTGTGCCGCCGTCAACTCCTCCTCGCTGGACTCGGTACCGCCCTCCTCCTCCGTCCTCCCTTGACTCGCCGCCGGCCGGCCCCTCCTCGCTCCGCCTTCCTCCTCCGTCCTACTCTCTTCTCCCTCCTCGAGTCGCCCCTCCTTCTCCCTCCTCCCCGCTACATTTTGATTTAGTAGGCTAGTTCATATGCAACATTTTGATTTAGTTCATTTAGTAGGCTAGTTGATTTAGTTGATTTAGAACATTTTGATTTAGTAGATATAGTAGGCTAGTTAATTTAGTTGATTTAGAACATTTTGATTTAGTTGATTTAGTAGGCTAGTTGATTTAGTCTATTTAGTAGGCTAGTTGATTTAGTATGCACCATTTTATTGTTATTGTTTCTGTATGGATATGCAGATGTTTTTGTTTTTTTGTAATAAGTTATTTTTGGCAAAATGTAGGTGCCAATTTAGTTAAAATCACATGCTACTGTTTTTCTTTCCTGTGAAGTGGATCGTTAATCCTTTGCTCATATTGCTTTAGGAAAATGGCGCCGCCACCACCACCACTATGTCGACTGTGCAAGTCATGGTGCGCCAGCAGCCTTGCAACTGGCAAGCTGTTCGGCATCTACTTCCAGCCGAGTTTTCGTCATGCGGCAGTAAGAAATTAGATGAAATGTAACAACTATTTTATTTTTAGTGTTGACATTACTGCATTGTGTCATTTTGCTTTTTTTACACAGATCGTCCCATGCAATGTGAGGTTGAAATTCAACAAGCTGACAGAAGACACTGTGACATTTGAGGCTCCTGGCGGGCCGTACACTATGGAGGTCGAGAAAGGAAACAATATGTCGCAGATTGGAGGTGATGGATGGGCCCGTTTCGTCGCCCACATGCGTCTTACTGGTGGTGAGTTGATCCGGTTCTCCTTCAGAGCAGAAAGACCCAAGCTGGCTGTCATTTATCTCAACCTGGTGGAAGATGATGAAGATGACGAAGATGATGAAGATGATGAGAACCCACTTCATGAAGCCATCATAGGTCAAAGAATGAGGCTGAGCGAGGAGGAGGTGCGCAACCTATGGGACATAATTCCGCCACGTGATGACTTTGTCGGGGTGCCATTCGTGACCCGCCTAACAAGTACCATGGTCGATCGGCATGAAATGGTATGTTATACTGACTGCAGTAAGTTGATGATATGCTTAGTGTAGAGTCCAATGATATGCTATGTGAAATCTAGTCGATGATATGCTATGTGGAATCTAGTAGATAATCCATATATACTTATTAGTAGAATTCATGATTAAATAGTACAAATGCGTAGTACTGTGTCTTTTGATAGTGTAGAAATATAGACTTGATAGACATATATTTGTAAGAGTATGTGCGAAGCTATTTATTAATTGATATGTTTTTCTTATTCAGAAATTGCCAAAGAACCTATCTGCGAGTTGTGATATCGAGCCTGATGAAGAAGGCTCAGCTGGACTACGCCTTACCGCAAGGGGCTCCGTCACCACCTGTACTTACCACATGGACACAGACGACGGTTGCACACACTTAAACTTGGTTGGGTTGAAGAGATTCCTCGTTGGCAAGAATCTTCGTGTTGGACAGGCCATCCTAATTACTATCAGGAACACCCGCCGCCCAGGCTTGAGGATGATGATCGTCGTCGATATCATCTAGAACTACATATATGTGTGTGTGGCTATATCATCTAGAACTACATATGATGATCGTCGTCGATATCATCTAAAACTACATATGATGATCGTCGTCGATATCACCTAGTACTGCTTGAGGATGCATGTTGCGTATATATGAAATTGTTATCTAGTACTCCCTCCATTTCAAATTACTGGTCGTGGTTTTCGTGAACTAAAACCACGACGAGTAATTTGGAACCGAGGGAATACTACTTAGTACCAATAATGCTTTATGGCTTTATGAAATTGATATCTAGTAGTACCTAGTATCTCGAAATTGTAGTTTATTGAAGCTGAAACAGGGTTAAAATGATGAAAGATATAGCAGTAGCGCGGGGCTAGGAAATCGCTACAGCTAACTAATAGTAGCACGTTCTGTAAAAGCGCTGCTGCTATAGTCAATAGTAATAGCGCGGGTACATACAGCGCTACTACTAAGAATTAGCTGTAGCGCCTTATTGGTAGCGCGGCCACCCGCGCTGCTGATAGCCTAAAAACCCGCGCTACTACTAGGGTTTTCCCTAGTAGTGTAAGGTGATCTTGTTCTTCATCCAACGGTTATAGATAGATATATAAATGTCATTTTTTTTGCAACTCAGACATGCTACGATTGTAACGGTTGATGTACGTTGTTATAACTCGGTCCTATCAGATTAACGGCTCCTAGTTACTAATTAACGTAGGAATTTCTAGGGAGTCTAAATTGCTTCATCCAACGGATATAGATAGATCTATAAAGGACATTTTTTTGCAACTGAGACATGGTACAATTGTAACGGTTGATCTACGTTGTTATAACTCGGTCCTATCAGATTAACGGCTCCTAATTACTAATTAACGCAGAAATTTCTAAGGAGTCTAAAATTAGTGTAACTGAGACATGGTACGATTGTAACGGTTGATCTACATTGTTATAACTCGGTCCCACCGTATTAACAGCTCCTAATTACTCCCTCCGTTCGAAAAATCTTGTCCCTCAAATGGATGTATCTAGCCCCAAGTAGGTGCTAGATACATCCATTTGAAAGACAAGTTTGGAACAAGTTTTTTCGGACAGAGGAAGTAGTAATTAGCGTAGGAATTTTTAGGGAGTCTAAAATTAATATAGGTATAGATAGTTAGATAGATAGACATGCATGCGTATGTATCCAACACTTTGGTTTGTGACCTTATCGTTGCTACGTCCATGGGTCGACCAGATTAACGGCTAATCTATGTCATTATAACTCGGTCTCATCAGATTAACGGCTTCTAATTACTAATTAACGTAGGAATTTTTAAGGAATTTAAAATTAGTGCAATTGAGACATGGTACGATTATAACAGTTGATCTACATCGTTATAATTTGGTCCCACCATATTAACGACTCCTAATTACTCCCTTCGTTCGAAAAATCTTGTCCCTCAAATGGATGTATCTGGCCCTAAGTTAGTGCTAGATACATCCATTTGAAAGACAAACTTGGGACAAATTTTTTCGGACGGATGAAGTACTAATTACGTAGGAATTTTTAGGGAGTCTAAAGTATAGGTATAGATTGTTAAAGTTTAACATAGTTGCAATTAGATTGTTCGTGGGCTATAATTGCGCTCCAGAAGAAGTGTGCATGCACAGCCTCCAATAATTAAGCAAAGAGCCGGTCGATGGAGCCAGAGAGTGAGAGATCATCATGCCTGACAATTCAGTTTTAATGGTGCCCGCACTAGCGAGCCTAGTGAGCGAGTGAGGATTTTACATGAACCTACCATTGCTAGCTAACCCTGCAGGGAGTGTTACATGCATTAAACCCTAGAAACAGTAACAAGAAGAATTAGAAATTAAAGTAGTTTGTAGTTGTTTTGCTGGAGTCTAGAAGGATCAAGTACGCGTGTTTTTGCCCATGGACAGTCGGACACGCACGCACTCCGGCCACGGCGACACGGAGGACGCAAAGCGGTCCGTGGGCAGGGCGTGTCCGTGCTGACAAACATACCCGGGGCCAAAGTGCACGTTTGGTCGCTAGCAGCGTCGGTGGCGCTGCAGAAGCCAGTGCCCATCGAATCTGCGGCAGGACCCAGCTAGCTACATGCATACCTGGTCTACCTCGACCCTTCTATCATCTAGATGTGTGTTGCGGCTGGGTTGGGTTCCAGCTCGCCAGCTAGGTGGGAGAATAGGATGCATATGCATATGGTACGTCCGGCCAGCAGCGTAGGCGCGTGGTACTAGCCTCCTACCGTCGGTAAACCGGCCGGAAATTCTTTTTTTTTAAAGGAGGTAAAAGACTTGCCTCATTCATTAATTAAGAGGAAAAAGAGAGTTTGAATTTTGTGTTACAACACACATCATACTACAACACCACTACAAAAGGCCTACTCTCGTGGCATGATGGATCCCAAATTCTTTGCACCCGCGGTGACCCAAGTATGAGCTCAATCTTGATGTTAGCTAGTAGAATCGTCGGCGGGGCACTCTTGAGTTGGAAGATCCGGGTGTTTCTTTCATTCCAGATTGTCCAAGAGGTGAGCATGGAAAGGGTGGCCATGGCCTTCCTATTTGGTATGGTAGAGTCGGAGAGCCCGATCCACCACTCTTCGGTTGACCGTGCCAGGTGCCAAGCGGAAGTGTTGATGCTTTCGAGCTGGAGCCAATCTTTTAGCATTTCCCAAAGTTTAGTAGTGTACCGGCATCTGAAGAGGAGGTGGTCGATGGATTCTTGCACACGCTTGCAAAGAGGACAAAACCCGCAATTGGGCCACCCCTGGTTGGTCAAACGGTCGGCAGTCCAAACCCTATTTTGCATGGCCAACCATGCGAAAAATTTGACCTTGGGCGGGGCCCAGGCCTTCCACACTGCAAGCTACATGGAGGAGCGGATGGAACCGAAAAAATTGGGCCAAGTAGGCGGATTTGGCAGTGTATATCCCGCTCTCTGTGTGTTTCCACACGATGTCGTCTTCGGCGTGCGCCTCAAGATGGAAATCGTGGATGGTGGTCCAAAGCTCAATAAATTGTCGAAGATGTTCGAAAGTGAAGTTGGAAGTGACCTTGATCTTGCGAACCCAAGCATCATCCTGGAGGGCTTCCCGAAGTTTCCAAGTCTTCCGAGAGGAAGCGTCGTAGATAAGTGGTGCGATGTCTCTTGGCTTTTGGTCCCGCACCCAAGGGGAGTCCCAGAAGGGTGTGCGCACACCGTTGCCAACAGTTATGGTCATTGAAGCATAGAAGAGATTTTTGTCCATCCCGTCGCACGGGTTGCCGGTCCCAACCCATAGCTTGGTGGGCTCCTTCCACTCGAACCAAAGCCAACGCAAACGAAGAGCCCTTGCAAATTTCTCCGTGTTTAGCACCCAAGACCTCCATATTCGACTGGCCGACATACGGGTTCCCAATTCACTTTGCACTTCACGCCGGTAGTTTTATCTGTTCCCGCCCAAAGGAAAGCTCTCTCAAGCTTGTTGACATTGTGGAGGATGCTTGGTGGAACGACCAGTGGGGTGATGAAGTAGATGTCTTGTGAGGATAGCACAGACTTGCCCGACCAATGGCAGTGATATTTTGCCCGTCCCATGGAACAAGTTTGGAAGCGGCCTTGTCCACGAGGAATTGGAAATCCCGAACTTTTAGTCGCCAAACCGAGAGAGGTAGCCCCAGATATTTTATCGAGAAGGAAGCACGGGCAGCTGGGAAATTCTGGAGGATGTTGTCGAGTTGTAGGTGTCTGCACCGAATCGGGACCACAGAGCTCTTCTGGAAGTTAGTGCATAGTCCCGTGACATCACCAAACGCACCGAGCAACACAGAGAGGTTGTCAACATCCTTCTTGATGGGTGCAACGAAGACGGCCGCGTCATCGGCGTAGAGGAATGTTCTCATGATGGGCCCACGGCCACGGATTTTGTGAAGCAGCCTCTTCCTAGTTGCCAACTCGAGGATCTTTTGTAGGGGGTCAATGGCAATGACAAATAGTAGGGGTGAGAGAGGATCCCCCTGTCGGAAGCTGCTTCCGTGGGTAATGGGGTTGGCGGGGATGCCATTGAGGAGAACCCGCGAGGAGGAGGTGCATAGGAGGGCGGTGATCCAATTCCGAAAGGTGCTCGGGAACCCCCTCTGCTGAAGGATGTCAATGATATACTCCCATCTCACAGAGTCGAAAGCCTTTCTTATATCAAGCTTGAAGAGGAGGGACGGAGTTTTGCTCTTGTGGAGGCGACGCGCGAGATTGTTCACATACATGAAATTGTCATGGATACTTCTAGTCTTGATGAAAGCACTTTGCGCATCGGAGACAAGCTTGTTCATGTGAGGCGCTAGCCGAATTGCTAAAATTTTGGCAACAATCTTCGCAATGGAGTGGATGAGGCTAATAGGCCGAAAGTCGGTGATCCCCTCAGCACCCTCCTTCTTAGGATTAGTACAATGTTTGCAGAGTTGAGCTAGTGGAGGTTTGTCGTGTGTAGTTTGCCAAAAAGAGAGACTACCCTCATGATGTCCTCCTTGATAATGTTCCAACAGCTCTTGAAGAACAATCCAGTGAAACCGTCCGGGTCGGGTGCTTTATCGCTTGGCATTTTCTTAATGGCCTCGTGCACCTCCTCCGTGGTGATGGGGTCCGCGAGGGAGTCCAAGTTGTGTACCTCTAAGCCAAGCTCTTCCCAATTGAAGTCGCGCACCCGCGGGCGCCCCTTTCCCATGGCCTCGGTGAAGTGGTCATAGACAACCTCCTCTTTGGCGTCATGGTCGGTGATCCATCCCTGATTATGCTTAAGCCTGTGGATGAAATTTTTGTGGCGTCTCCCATTGATCCTCTGGTGAAAAAATTTGGTGTTTGCATCACCCTCCTTGATGTTGGCCAGTCTCGCGCACTGCTTCTTACGAGCCCTCTCCATGACCGCTAAGCTGATGACTTGTCTTTTGAGCCGCTTGCGGAGGTCCCCTTCCTCCACCGAGAGTTGCCGGTTTTCCTGGGCCATGTCAAGGTGCAAAATCACCAAGAGGGCGGCGTGGAGATGGACCTTCGCTTTGGAGAACAACGCCCTACTCCACTCAGAAAGGCGGGCACCGGTCTTCTTGAGCTTGTAGTGTAGGATTTGATACGGCTCGGTATGGTCTATGTGCTCATTCCATGCCTTGAGGACGACCTCCTTGAACCCTGGAAGAGAAACCCAAAAATACTCGAACTTGAAGCTTCGCGGTCTCCGGGGTCCCCTAACCTCGGCGAGGAGGAGGGGGCAGTGATCAGAGAGCGAGGACGAGAGTGCATGAAGGATGTGGCTGCCAAACTGATCGTCCCACTCCGCGTTGCAAAAGAACGAGTCGAGCTTGCAAAGGGTCGGGTTTTCCCTCTCGTTTGACCACGTGAAACGTCTATTCTGGAGGTGGATCTCCATCAAGCCACAACTTTGGAGCGTTGCACGAAAATGGTTAAGACACCTAGTGTCGATGTTTCTCTTGTTTTTGTCACGCGCTCTGTAAATTTGGTTGAAATCTCCCAGACAAAGCCAAAGGGTACCAGTGGGAGGCCTCTGAGTGATGAGCTCGGCGAAGAATGCGTCCTTGAGGGCGCGGGAGGACGGGCCGTACACAGTTGTGATCTTGTAATGCACATTGGACGCTTTAATTAGAACCATGGCAGAGAGGCAATGCGGAGTGGTGCTGATGCCGGTGACGTGGAGGAGCTGGTCATCCCAGAGCATGAGTATACCACCCCTAGTTCCGTTCGCCGGCCTCTGAGCAAAACTGCTTAGTCTACCTCCTCCAAGGAACCTAGCTGTGAATGGATCAATGTTGTCGAGCTTCGTTTCTTGAATGCACACGATTTGACATGAAGAGGTGGTAATTGTTTCATTGACAGTAGCACGTCGCTTGGGGCAGTTGAGACCTCTTACGTTCCAGCACATAACATTTATAGGTTGTACTATCATTGGAGACTAGATTTTAACACAGTGCAGCAGCAACAACAGCATCAGGCAGCTTGGACCGCACTGGCCTCATGATCCAGAGCGTCCTCGCCTCCATGGGTGATTAGTGCATCTTCAATGGCGTTTGCGTTTGGGTCATCGAGCTTGAAAAGCGCGCGCATCGCCGCCAGCACCTCGGCCGGAACCTGGTCTTTGAACTTTGCAGCAAACTTATCCAACGCCGCCTCGGTGATGTCTTCGCCGTCTTCAATGATGCCAATGCTGCGGCAAACCATCGCACCGGCCGCCTTCTCGACACCAACCGTCGGCTTAAGAGCACGGGCACCAGCCCTAAGTCTGGCGCTGGTTCGCCTTAGTGATAGTCCGCCCGTACTGCATACAGCGACCCCAGCCTCCTTTCCTGGAAGGAAGAGGTCCTCGAAGCCACGGGGCAGCTCTTCCGCTCCAGGAGCTACTTGCATGTTCATGGCTCGTCTCGGAGGAGGTGGGGTGCGCTGCAGCTCTCCGCTGTGGTTGTGCGTCGGCAGCGGGGAGGCCTCGAAGCCTGGCGGCCTCGCCGGCGAGAGCGAGATGAGCCTGGTCGTTGGGGAGCAGGGGTGGCTGAGGGTCGGGCTGGCCATGGGGCCGATGTCCCTCTGCACAGGCGTGCCAAAAAGCAGTGCAGACGGAGGGCCAACCATCAGTGCTGACGGAGCGGGCGTTTGCCTGGGCGGTGCAGCAACACTGGAGCGCGGCACTTCACGAGTCTCGGCGGGTTGATCTTGAAATTGACGGATGACCCTGATGTCGGCGACGCACGCACCAATCGATGATGCAATGGCCTCGGCAACAACCTGACAAGAGGCATCAGACTGCTTCCCAGCCAGCCAGACGACCGCGGCGTCGCCCTCGTGGTGCTGCACCTCTGCAGCAGAAGGACAGGTGGCATGGGCGGCATCACCAAGCCGAGGCCAAGCTGGTGAACGGAGCGGCTGGAGCGGTTGGGCTTGCGGAGGGGCGGGCCAACCTTGAGCAGCAGGCCGGGGAGCCATAGGAGGCGCAACAGGAGACCGATGCAGGGGCTCCAGGGAGTTGAGCGGGCGCCAAGGATTGGTGCATCCGCGAGCGCGGTGGCCGGGCCGGAGGCAGCGGGAGCATCTGAAAGGGCCTCGGCAAACCGCCGCACGATGACCCGGAAGGAGGCAGCGAGAGCATCTTCCATGGAGCCAGGCAGGGAGAGGGCGTCGATGGGAGGCCGGAGCAGGAGGATGCAGAGGGCGCGGGCCACGCCGGGAGGACACAAGCTGCCATCCCTCGCCGCCAACATCTGCTGAAGCACTGCTGCGGGCCGCATTGGAGGCGGCGGTGGAGGAGGATGCAGCGCCATGGATGCGAGGCGAAGGGACGACGATGACGGATGCGACCCACGGCTGGGCGCCCTGGAGCTCGGGCGGCGTCTTCGGCACCATCTCCACAAGTGCCTACAGCGGGATCTGGCCTTGTGTCGACGGGAGCTGGTCCGACGAGCTGGATCTAGGCGCATCTCGCGCAGGCGGCGACGACCCTCCAGCGGGGATCACCTGCGGGGTGAAGCCCAGGGGCAGGCAAGCCGGCGGGGGCGGCAGCAGGAGAGGGCGCCGGGGGGCGGCGGCCGGCGCGGCCGCGGCTGCCGGCGCCGGGAGTGGGTCGCGGGGGGCCTGGGTTGGGAGCGGGTCGCGAGCCATCGGATGGTACTAGTCCCAAGGAGCTGTTTTGTCTGCTTACCAGCCGGAAATTCTTGTTCTAGCTCGCTGGACCCATCTCTGCCACCAAACGGCAGCTTTGCCGCGAAGACGCCTCTGAATTTCCCACACGAGTTAATTAAACCTGCACTGCACCTACAAATAGATCGATCATCAGAAGGACACTACTGTTGCAAAAGTGTTGTTCTACAGTGTCCAGTACAACGACATCTTGTTCGCTCTTAATTGCACCAACCATGTATGGATCTCCGCTCCGGATGATATATGCATATGCCGTATCAGAAGTTAAAAACAGCACATGTAGGTGCCTTGTTTTTTTAGACAAATATTGCTCGAGAAGAAGAGGCGTGGCCAGGTGAAAGAATATCCCGGAAATTATGACAGGCGTGGCCATATACAACTACTATGTTCTAGCTCCTGTTCTACTCGGACAAATAAACTTTACTCTATTGATTACTTGAAACGGAGTACAAAGTGGATCTTCCGTTTTTTTAATTTCCGTTTCAAGTAACCAACACGGACGAGACCCAGGCTATAAGCAGAAAATCGTAGTAATTCCTACCAGACTTTCCAAGTCATGAACATTACTGTAGTAGTAGTCCGTTTAGCGATAGGATTGGGTTATCCATTTCTTCTACAACCATCCATACGTACGTACAGTACATGTACACGTAGGCCGGCCGGACAGCCACCTACCTGCCGGCAAGCACGCGTATGCCGACTACAGCCGATCGCATCACCGTCGACCCATCCGGGTAATCCGATGATGGACCGCGTCTCTTTCCGGCGAGCAGAATCCACCCAGTGAGGCGATCGGCCGTGGACTCCTCACTCGCTTTTCTAGGTAAAAGATCGAAGAAGTTGCCGTCGTATCGAATGATCGTTGCTGGTAAAACTCATCATCATGCATGTACTATGCGCGTGCAAAGCCCGCCCATTAGTTTATGAACGAAAATCCTGCGGGTCGACACGCTGGATCGAGTTGGCTTGATTGGGTTTCGATTAGATTCGATTTGTGTCGTGTGTAATACATCCATCAATCTGTCGATCGATCATCATTGACCACTCACTTAAATTATTTTTAACTAATCCATCGATCCTAGCTAGCTATATGGTCTTGTAGCAACAGTATGTGCATCGACGGCCGGACATCGCGTAATGGCAACAGAACAGAACAGATCAGTTACTTGGGATATTTCAGAAAGCAAAAGAGGGTGCATTAGTAGTAAGAGGGTGCATTAGTAGAACAGATCAGTTACATGCAACGGTTCATAAGATAGTTTTATTTTAAGTCTTGCATGTAATTTAAAAACGACAAACAAAAAAAGATGTCTACAATAGGTTATCTCTTAGCCTTATCTTCAATAACTAGCTATTTCTAGAAATATGATGAGACATATTGTGCTAAGACATCATCTCTTTTCTTCTTTTAAATTAAAAAAAACAAGCATTTTCTTATGATTTGTCTCTTCTTCAACTCATCATTTATCCTACGTGGCATTGTTGAGATAGAACCATTGTACATGCCGTTAGAGGCCAGCGGCAAGACACATCAAGGCCGGAGTGGCCGTTAACGGGTCAACAGAGCTTGCAATTATCATCGTTCGTACAGCCATCCATGACAGCTTGTGACTAATCTCATTATTAATTAATCTGCTACGACTAGATTAGGTATAGTACCATTAGTTTGGTGCGTGCATCATGCAGATTAATAAGCTGAGGCTAAGTTAGGAACCAAGGATTGATTAGGATGCAAAAGCCTCCACAGGAAGATTGCTTACAAATAACTACTGTTGTACGAACGGAGAGATCGATCGAGATAAAGTCCGCATGCAAGTAAACAACAGGCAGATGCCAAATAAACGCTCTATGGATACCCTAAAAAGGTGAAGAACACAAGTTAATTAGGGATCAAGATCAGCTACTAGAGAAGCCGGGCCGTACGTGTTGTTAGGGAGCCACGTCTTCTTTTATTAAGGTGGTGGACTTGGGAGGTAGACTTGCACGATCTAAAAAGGTACGATCTATTTTTAATTCAAGAAAAAAAACGTACGAGCGAGGAGCGACGATGACAGCATGTGACTAGTCTCATTATTGATGCCCTACGACCAGATTAGCTATAGTAGGATTAGTTTGGTGCGTGCATCATGCAGGTTATTAGCTGAAGCTAAGCTAGGATTGATTAGGATGCCTGCCTGCCTACCAGCAGCAAAGCCTCCCGAGGAAGATTGCTTACAAATAACTCCTGTCGAGATCTACTCGGCCGGCATGCAAGTAAACACCAGTCAGATATTACTAAATATAAACGCTCTGTTGGTACCCTAAAAAGGTGAAGACCACACAAGTTAGGAGTCAGGAACACTGGCTTGATCAGCTACAAGTGCAACCGGCCCGTACGTGTTGTTTTAGGGGAACCACGTCCTCTTTTATTAGGATGGTGGGCTTGGGACTTAGACATGCACGATCTAAAAACGTACGGACGTGCCCGCGCGTGTGTGTACGTGCGACGATGGAGTACATGCACGGAGTAATTAACACCTAATAAGCACAACCGGGACGAAATAGGGGACATCGAATTGGCCACACTAGCTAGTTATTTTGAAAATAATTGCACATTTCATATTCAGAAAGGTGAAGAATACACAATGTACGTAGGGATGAAGAACAGTTGCTCGATGTAGTACTACATCACGACGTGCTGTTTTAGGTGAACCAAGTCATCTTTTTTTTTTTTTGAAACTAAGCCATCTTTTTTAAGGCTGGTACTTAGACTGACCGACCTAAAATCGTACAGCACGTACGTACGTACCCCCGGCCGGCCGGCCCGTGGCAATTGCCATGACCCCGTACATGCGTGCGACGGAGCAGGTCGGCAAATTAAGCCAAGGAGGCACAGGGCCGGAGTCGCTAGTTGACCTGCCTGCTTGCTTTGGCCGTTAAAAGCACGTCCGGAAAAGTTCGACGACGAACTTCCCACGGATGGCTACACGGATCGGGCGCTCGCCTGGCGCCGTGGTGCTTCGTGCGTGCTCGCAAGTCGCAGCCGTGGCCGCCGGACAGCTTCGTGGGGCTGCCGACGGCGTACGTCCGTGGGGATCGTTTCGGTCGGTCCCCACGACGCACGCTGGAGCCGTGGCCGCGACGACGGCGTACGGTCTACTGCTTGCGGTTGTAACTAGCATGCAGATTAGGTCTCCACTCGACGTCGGCGGCGGCCACGACTTGTCTCTCGGAGCAGCATGGGTGCGTGCACGTACGGGAAACGGTAGAGATGGAGGAGAGAAGCGTGCACGCACTGTGCCATCCAGCTAGCGGGTGCGCCTGCCAGGTTTACTCGCTGTTGGCCCCCTCTTAAAAGGGCACATTTTGTATTGTGAGTTATAATGGTTTTAAATTTCAGCTTGAGAAAAATTTCAGCAACAACAGAAATCACTAAAATAAAGTGAATTTCTGTTATTTCATTTTGCAGTTTAGCCAACTGACCAAAATATTCACTAGAATTTAATTAATATTTTGATATTTTAAAAAAATTAAAAATGAAAAATATTTGAATTCTTGTGCATTACTAAAATTCCTGAAATATATTGGCCGAACCATAATTATTCGAAAAAGATAACGCCCACACGTATGGGCGTTTCCATATCGCTCACACGCATGGATCAACGTTTATTTCTGTTTGCACGAATCTTGGCATGTTTTGCCAGATTTTTATACCACGTAGGACTAGGCTGGTATGTGGGCATTCATCCGATCGCGCACACGTCCGTTTCATCATGCGGAGGAGCTGGTGTGTGGGCGTTTAACAGTTCGCCCACACGACAGTTTTCATGCACGCAGAGGGGCTGGTGTGTGGGCATTAATCAGTTCGCCCACATGACGTCTCCTCTCCCACACCCAAAGCTGTCAGTTGCCATTTGTTTTGCAGGGTACATGACAACTGCTCTAGTGTGCTTGTAAGCAGATGGCAACCCTCTCTTTACCCAAACATGTTATTTTGCCATGTCTTTTTGTAGTGCTACATGGCAACTGCCTAGTGTTAGTAGGTGGCAACTCCTAAAGTTTTCAAATCATGACAACTATAATAGACCAGACTATACATGGCAACAGCTGTAGTTCTCCAAAAATGGCATCTGGCACTTGACTTGAGATGGCAACTGCAGCTGAGCAACCATGGCAACTGTACTTGTCAGACATGGCAACTGTAGTTCAGCAACATGACAACTGCAATTAAACGAACATGGAAGAGGGTCTGGACAATGGCAACTGTGGGGACGCGTGGTGACTGTCACGCAGGGCATGCTGGACCGTGAGGTAGGAGGCCGGACGTACGGGCGTGTGGGCGTTATCTATTTTTCCCACACGTAGGCGTGTGGGAGGAAACGCGAGGCAAAAGACCGGGCGTGTGGGCATTACTTGTTTTGCCCACACGTAGACGTGTGAACTGGTTCTCTTACATACCACACGAAACGTGTGGCCAGACCCCTTAACGCCCACATGTGTGGGCGTTATCGGGACCCTAATTATTTTAGTGACCCGCCACGGCCCCCGCAATCACCACGCCCACGACCTCGGTCAGCCATGGATCTTGTCGTGGAATTGTCATGGCAGATGTCCTAGCGAGAGGACTTAGTCGTAGGGCCATCGCAACTAGCTAGGTTCCTTCAACCATAACTGAGGAACGTTTGAAGGAGTTCTTCACCATAGGATTTTTGCCAGGAAAAGACGTCATGTCTTACCGTGCCCCTAACCCGGACGAAGAACGGCCCAATCCAAGAGATGGCGAAGTGATTGTTTTTACTGACCATATGAACCGTGGCTTCTCACCGCCCGGCTCAAAGTTCTTCAGAGAGGTCCTCCACCTTTTGAAACTCCACCCTCAAGATATCGGGCCCAATTCCATTTCTAACATCTGTAACTTCCAAGTGCTCTGTGAGGTGTATCTTCAAGAAGAGCCGACCATGGAGCTGTTTAGAGAATATTTTTATCTGAACCGGCAGAACGAGTGCACCAACGGCCTTAGCTTGGACCTTGGAGGCATCTCAATTCAGCGCCGGCAGGGCGCTGTCTTCCCCCTCATAGTCTTGCCGAGTCATACAAAAGACTGGAATCAGACTTGGTTCTATTGTCAAGAAATTTCACCAGGAAACGAGAAGCAACTGCCGGGTTATCGCCCCGAACGTCTTGATTCCAAGTTCGCGCTCCCTGACAAGCTTACTGCTGTCGAACGCAAGAAGCTGATCCGATCAATAAAGTGGATTAATGCCTTATTAGGAAACGGCTTAACCGGAGTTGATCTGACCCGCTGCTGGATCTCATGGCGGGTTATCCCTCTAAGCCATTGGTCAAAATTGATGTACGAGTATGGTGGAGGCCCAGATGACTCTCTTCGTCACAACTCCGTTCAACTAACGGAAGAAGATATTGTTTCAATGTCAACCCTTCTGGTGAACGGAAAATACGAAGACAGCAGTATCGTCGGGTTAAACCCCTTCTGCAAGCTTAACCTGGTGCCAGAAGTAAGGACACTCTGATCTATCTCCTTTGTATTTTTCCCAGCCGTATTGTTTAATACTTGTCTGACCTTTCATCTTGTTTTTACCTGTCTGCAGGCTAGATCTAATTTCTGGAAAGTTAAATATGACCACGAAGCTGCCAAGAAAGCAGGAGTCGCCGCCATAAAAGCCAAGAAAACGACCCGGAGGTCCAAAAAGAAGAAGAACAACACCGCTGAAGATATGATGAAACTTGACGATACTTCTGAGTCGGAGGTAGCCCTCGACTCCCTTGGCCAACTTTTTAATAATCTTATTAACACTAATCATTACCAGGACGACACTAGGGCCAGTCAGGCCATGGAAGAAGAGGTAACTATTTCCTCCGACTCAGCCCATTTGCCAATACAGAACCTTCGAGTCGTAACCCGGAAAATAAGGTTTTCACACCCTTTGGCTTATCTGGACCCTCACTTTCTTTTGAAAAGACAGCAACATGAGAGCCACTGTCAAGCCTGGACCGAAGACGAATCAGCTGTTGTTCTTCAACAAACTCCCCAAAAACGCCAGAATGAGGTTTATTTCTTTGTCTTCGACTCTCTGTTAATGGATGTCCTTCCTTGTATTACTTACTTTGTCTTATCTTTGTAGGAGGTATCTCGCTCCTCTGGCGACTCGTCTCAAACCCAGTTTCCGTCCTTCAAGACTGCCCCTGGGTAAGGAAAAATCCTTTGTCTTCCGTGCTTTTCAAATTGTCTCTTTATACTAACAGTCCTATAATCTTTCACTTAGTAGCCAAGCTAAGTCTAAGAAGGCCAAGGTGACTCAACCGGCGGAAGACCAGCCAGTCCTTGCTCCTGAACCGGCAAGGACACCTTCTCCTCCATCAATTGAAACTCCAGAAGACCCGCCTGTCAATGCAGAAACAAATCCTCCCGAGTCGTCGTTTGATGACACCACCGTGAATCCTTCCGCAATTGGACCATAAAGCTCAGCCAACCCGCCATGACCGTCTGCGCAAGACGTTTTGATCACCGGGAGCCGCTTTCTTGAGCCGGGGAATCCAACCGTGTTGGATCACCACACGGCGAAACAAGAGGCATTAGAGAGACAGAAAGTGTGCTTTGATGTTGCTCATTATGATCATCTGAATGCCAATGATATTTTATCCGGCTATCTTAGCCATGTGCACTCCAGTCGCGACTCAGAGATCGAAATGGTCAAACAGTTGCAGCTGAAATACGAGGTATGTTCTTCTGGCTTATCTATATTCTGCCAGCCCCCAAGTCTTCAGATTATGAGAGAACCGGAATGATCTGTAGACTTTATAATATAGGCCAAGACTTTTACCTTTGAAACTTTTC
>NC_053028.1:33195831-33314094 GCF_003073215.2 Triticum urartu | reverse complement strand
ACAATACCCAAGAATTAGTGATTAACATGTTTAACCATATTTCCCAAGAACTATATCTTTGACCAGCCTACTATACATCAAAAAATTTTATGACATTCATACATGAGCTGGATATTCCAGTCATCTTTCTTTCTACCTTTATACTTCTAACAGTTTAAATTTTAGTATTTCTCCTACTCGCAAAAGAAGCACCCAACTTAAGAGTGGCGTTAGCCCCGGACTTCCTAGGCGTGTAAGTCATACTAACACCCTTTGGACACTTCCTTTCTCTTTAAGTTGTTGTTTTATTCACCTTTCATTATATGACAGGCGTTCTTCTGGATCCCTTTTCCAACAGTCAAATGCATAGTAAACACTTTTACTAATACTTGCAAACAAACATTGCTTTGTTTGTATCTGAAAATAAATTTCAGTTCCATGAATATCATATAACTATCCCAACTTTTGAAGTTTGGGTTTCATGGAAGCAAACATATTCCACTTGACCATAACAGAATTCTAACTTTTGGATCGAAGGACGAGAGTCACATGATCCATAGCATTAGCGGGAGGATACAGAAAGCATGCGGTAGGACAAAGTCCTTCTCGGCACTTTTGAGGACAATCCTCACATTACGTTACCAATCTTAAAGTTTTAACCAGATATTTAGCAGCTATTCAATTTTAGCAGGGAAGGTGGAAACATGAGCCATTATTCTACAACTATTTTGCAAAAAATACTTAGACGGTGTTCATAATTAATTGCACTGAGAATTAAACATGTTAATTCAACAGTGCGCTCCCACTCAAATCAATATCTCTCAAAATTGATTATGAGTGACACAAGACCCGCATATCCATTCAACGCCATTGAATGAGATGAACACTGATGGCGCGAAATTCAATCGGTAGGCAAACTTGCCGATCACATCTCTATGTGACTCTTGTTCATATTTCGATGGGCGTGTTCCGAGCTCAGGGAGATCCTTCCAGAACGTCAAGACAACCAAGTGATCTTGCTGCGAGGTCTCAACTCACCCGCCTCACACTTCCCTAATCGTTCGTACCCAGGGAGATCATGTGATACCCCGAAAAGTTAGGTGCCGTGACGGTGCTATACTTGGGAGAACACTAACTACTTGATAATTTTTTGAGAGATCACCCTAATAAAAGCGACTACCGCGCAATCAAGAAGGGTGCATCAAGAGGGATAAACATCTCAGGCAATTCATAATAGCATGATATGGTATAGCCTCTTCTGACAGAGAAGTCAAGTATTTCTTCGTCTTCGGCATTCGCGTCGGTGTTCACCTTTGCGAAGATTCACACCACCTTGTCGATGTACAAAATAATATCGCTATCTCCATAGCGGATAAAATAAATGCATTACTTAAGGTTGACATGCAGGTCATTAAAGTGCAATCATATGGCTCCAGCCATCATGCCGAATCATGACATGCAGGTCATGTTAATTACATCATATAGTCATCTCATACATAATCAAATTATTATGAGCATTGCTATACCACATCACATGCACATGCAAACGCTCCTGCAAAACCAAGTTAGACGCCTCTAATCGGTTCATGCAAAAACTTGTTTTTCGTGGCTTCTAAGGTTTCGAAACAAACCGAAGCTACCAACATCCATCATCAAGTATGATAATTCAAGTCGCTAGATTAACTTTGCGGGGTGTATGAAACACGAGATAATAAAATCCCGAGCCCCATACTGAACTTCGTCATACGCATGACCCCCGTGCAGATCATATCTGCATTGCCCTTTTGTCTGTGAAATTTCATATTTCTTTCTAACTATGGTGGATTTCAACGAACTATTAGCACTTCGTTGATCAATCAGAATCGCAGATTGCCAGAACATTGAAAATCCACCATGCCGTTATCAAGATTAGAAATATGCAAATTCCAAGGAAGCAACAAGAACATCGGGTAACAAATTTCATCTGCTATCCGCACAAATAATTTTCAGTAATAGAACTCATCTACTACAAATTATATTGTGCAACACCCATACATCTCTATGTATTCTAGATCGCAACCTGCATCTACGCATAGCACGGCTCATGATGCCACTGTAGGGTAACGCAACCGAAAACAAAAAATTCCGACCTACGCACCAGCCCAGGACCACTATGGAGATTGCATACATGGTTTGATCTTTTTCGTTACCGACTCGTAGCGCAGCGGGAAGTAGAGTCGATGACGATCGGCGGTCAGATCCCCGCAGCTAGGATTTACAACCTCCCAACCGCGAGGATGTATACCCTCATCTGCTCCTCAGACAGCCCTCCGGGAGGCGGTCGAATAGCCCCCCGGACGGTGTCGCGGACAGCCCTTCGGGAGGACCTTTGAAACTCGAACGGTCACACGGACAGCCCTTCGGGAGGACCTTCGAAAACTCAGACGGTCACACGTACAGCCCTCCGGGAGGCACCCACGAACTAAGACCGAAACTACGATCTCTCTACAGAGTTGCACACATACAGTGTCATCTATCCGGCAGGGCTTCGCCATCGAGAACTAGTTCCTGCTGGAACCCAGACAGCCTTTCGGCTCTACGAAACTATTTCGCGTGGAGGGAGAGAGAAGTCAGATCATTGGATGGTACTTGTATGTGAGAAGGGATGAGGAGAATGGCAGCCCCTTCTCCTCCTTTTATAGGCCAAGGCAAGGGGTGGGGTGGTGGAGGAAATACCAAAACACCCATGCTACATGTCCCACATGAAGGGTGAAATGGTAACTCAAGTGGGCACCAAGGGGACACCATGGAGGCACCCCCTTGGCCAGCCACAACCTTGCCCCCTCCTATGGGGGGAGCAACAAGCCACCAACATGTCTCCTAGAAACATTGGTGCTCCCTAGACAAAAAGCCACCAAACATGTAACCCTCGATTCGTGGGATCTTGTCCCCTCGTGCTGAGATAAGATGTTTTTCGCGAAACATTTTTTCTGAAAAATTCCGGAAGGTCCGAGAACATTTTCGGCACCCTCTAAAATTCTTCTGGGCGTGATCCGAAACATTTCCGGTTTGGTGATTTTTATCAGCGAAAAGCAACAACGGCGGTTACGGCAGCTCGAGAACATTTTCGGTTTTTCTGTCCGAAAATTCCCAAAAGTTCCCAGACCAATTCTGGGGCCCTCTAAAAATTTCCAGGCGAGTTCCGAAACCATTTTGACCTAATAATATATTCCGAAACAACTTTTCAGTTTTACCGAAACTCTTTCGGTGTTCTCTCTCCGGAACTCTTCCGTTGTCTCCGAAACTTTTCCGGTGACTTTCTCTCAGACTCCCTGTCTAGTATTCAGCAGATAGATGACCCTTAAGCGTGTGACCCTATAGGTTCGGTGAAGTATAGACATGACCTGGAACCCCTTCCGATCAATGATCAACATCGGAGCCGTGGACACCCATTGACCCCTATACCCACATGAATGAATATTCGAGTGAACCTCTAGTTGCCGTGTGCTATTCCTATTGCTTCGTGATATGTTGCAAATACCCGAGGTGAGATTTACTTGCATCCTCGTGGATCAACGACTTGTCCACTATGCTAGTTACCTCATTATCGGTTTTGTTCTCTTTTCTCGTTTCCGTGTTGCGGCATCCTTGTGATCAAATCACACTGTATCTGGCCAGACGATGATGGATACCGTAACACCGAGAGGGCCCGAGAATATCTCTCCATCGTCGGAGGAGCAAATCCCAATCTTGAGCTATCAAGTTACTTGACACACTTTTCCATGAACCCGTAAGCCGCCGTAATAGCCACCCATTTACGGATGACGTTTAACAAACCCGAAAGTTCATGAAGCAAGTATGAAGAAATTCTACTCTCATGGTCTAAGGAATTATGCAAACGTTAACCATCTCTGTGTTATGTACCGTTAACTTGTGACGAACGAATCTCATAGCATAACATCAATCCGGGTCTATTCAACACAAATGTTCTCTTAACATTGTGTACTCAAAGTTGCTGGCATAGACATGCCCATGACCAGGAAAACAGAATCATCATGCAACACATGAGCTAGTCTTAGAGGTCAGACTAGGAATACTGCTTACCGTTTATTATTCCACACGTGCATATGAGTCTTCCTCCGAGCCTCGTGTTATTGCAGACTCGAGAACCATAGCAGTTATAGCATGGAACATAAACATAATTATGAACATGGAGATAAGTAATAGCATTTATTATTGCCTCTAGGGCATATCTCCTACACACAGGACCTCTGGATTTGGCACTCCTTCTTTGGTATGCCAGGAACTCACAACGACATCAACGTACTGCATTGCTCGAATGTCTTTGCCAAGCTTGTTTAAGGTCATGATCCTCTGGTGAACTTCGACATCAATGGGAGCCACTACAACAAGGGATGCTACCTAGCAGATGGCATCAATCTAAGATGGTCCACATTTATGAAGACTATCTGAAACGCTGTGCCGGGAGGCAAGAACTCCTACTTTGCTAAGTGTCAGGAGGTTTGCAGGAAGAATGTCGAGGGGGCATTTGGTGTGCTCCAACCTCGATTTGTTTTCGGTACCCCGCTCTGACTTGGTCGAAACCTCAGATGTGGGAGGTGATGAATTGTTGTGTCATCTTACACAACATGATCATTGAGAGCGAGTAGGAAGATCCGGTGTTCGACACTGAACCATATCCCAGGCATGGTCCTCTTGCAACTGTTGATCACCAGGTACCGGTAGTATGGGTCGCCTTCCTCAATATGCGTTAGGAGATTCGAGACCAACCGGTGCATCAAGAACTGCAGCATGATCTGATGGAGCACCTATGAAGGCTTAAGGGCATTGCCTAGTTAGATGTGTTTTAATTTGTGTTCGAACTATGAGCTTGTTTCATTGAACTATTTGATTTCTATTGATTTTTGTGATGAACTATGTGATAAAATTTAGTTTTTGTTGTGCTAGAGTGTGCCAAATTTAGGCCGAATTTGAGATTGAAATCGGTGGCTGGGGGCTGAACTTGGGGGGTGCGGCTGGGAACCAAAGCCCCTCACATCGAAAATATCGTCGGTTAACTCTCGAGAGGTGCTATTTCAAGCCCTTAGGGGCCTAACGGCTTGAGATGCTCTTATGTTTTTTCAAGTTAATATGACATAAATTAAAAGAAAATCCCCACGGCTTTGGAGCAGCCACACATGCATGGCTGCATCACCATCTCGTGCATGCAAAGTTAATTAATTATAAACGAAGCAACACAAGGCACACACCACACTATAATACATTATCCATAGGATAGGAGGCCAGCTAGCTAGCGTTAGCTCGTGGAGAGTCCAAATCGACCCTCCACACCTCCCACTACACTCCCGATCAATACATCGACTACACACAAGTGTTAGAATTCATGTTTATCTCCGCATTGTAATCTCAACTCTATTCTATCTCTCTCCCTCTCGTAGCTATTTAGGAGTCCTCATTACAACTGAATCCTTGCGATCGGTTTCCTCTTCTTGTAAGCCACCGCACGGCTGTTCTGCCTCGTTCAATATAAACCAACGCTGCTCCTCATCGAGGAGTAGGAACACTTCCAAATCTTACATGGTAATCAGAGCCACCTCTTCCCTTCACATCTAGCCACAAAAATCAAACACCAAGCACATCAGCGTCGCCCTCATGTCGTCGTCAGCAGGAGTCGCCCTCAACCTCGGCACGCCTCCATCAGAGGAGCTTGCGAGAGGCAATTTTTCCTCTGGAAAATGCAAGTGCTCCCAGCCCTGCGAGGTGCACAGGTGACTGGACTTCTCGACAACTCCGATGCTGCTCCACCCAAGATGGTCGAGATCACCAAGGCGGACAAATCTTCGGCCATGGAGCTGAACCCGCTGTATGGGCCATGGATCGCCAAAGATCAGCAGGTCCTCTCATACTTACTCAATTCTATGACTCCGGAAATTCTTGGACAGGTCGTTGGGAAGGAATCTACCTTCGAGCTATGGACGAGGTGACAAACCTCTTCGCCTCTCAGTCGCAATCCAGGATCACAAACCTGAGAATCGCGATCACCACAACTAAGAAGGGCTCCATGTCAAGTTCTGCCTTCATGGCGAAGATGAAGAACCTTGCAGATGAACTAGCTGCTGCTGGCCGTCCGATGTCAGATCCGGAGATGGTTGATTATATTCTTGCAGGTCTAGACCGTGACTACGATCCTGTGGTTGCGGCAGTTGGTGCTGTCAAACACTTGATCACGGCGGACGACCTCTTCACTCAAATCTCTGCATTCGATCAGAGGATGGAGATGTTGGGCGATTAATCTTTAGGCACTTTTCATACATCTGCAAACGCGGCTTACAGAGGCCGTGGCCAAGCTCACGGAAGATCTTATCGCGGGCGAGGAGGAAGGGGGCGCGGCCGTGGTGACCGCCAGCCTTCTCCTTCTGGTGGAGGCGGCGCCTACAGAGGACGCACTCGACAGCAACCACAGCAGCAGCAAGGGCATGATCAACAATGGAATGACTACCCTGAGTGTCAGATTTGCTATAAGCATCATCCAGGGGGTGCATGCACATGCTGGTGGCGCTATGAAGAAAATAATCAGGAGGAAAAGGGGACACATGATGTTTCCTATGGTGTGGATACTAATTGGTATGCCAACAGCGGAGCTACAAACCACATCACGGGGGAACTTGACTAGCTGCCGATGCGAGAGAGGTACAATGCAGGCGACCAAATCCACACGGCGAGTGGTTCTGGTATGGAAATTTTACATATTGGTAGTTCAGTTGTTAAAAACCCCGTAAAGAATTTACACTTGAAAAATATCTTACATGTTCCTGAAACATCCAAAAACCTTGTTTTTGTTCATCGATTCACTCTTGACAACAATGTTCTTATAGATTTTTATCCCTATTTTTTCTTGGTAAAGGACCTAGCCACGAGGAGAATCATTCTTAGAGGACGGTGTGTGGGAGGTCTCTATCCACTCATATCATCATCATGGTCCAATAAACAAGCATATGTCGTCACTAAGCCATCTTCAGCAAAGTGACATAGTCGCTTGGGTCATCCATCTTCAGTTATTGTTAGATATGTTCTTAGCAAAAATAAACTCTCATATGAGTCTAGTGTTGAGTCAGTTTGTGATCCGTGTCAACAGGCCAAAAGTCATCAGTTACCTTATCCTATTTCTACTAGTGTATCTACCGCTCCATTGCAACTTATTTTTCCAGATGTGTGGGGGCCAGCCCCTACTTCACTTGGTAGATTTTCCTATTATGTAAGCTTCATTGATGATTATAGTAAATTTACTTGGATTTACATATTGAAGAAGTGATATGATGTCTTTCAAGTTTTCATCAACTTTCAAAATCTTGTTGAACACAAACTGAACTCTAAGATCACTGCTATGCAGACTGACTGGGGTGGTGAGTATGAAAAGCTAAATTCCTTTTTCAAAAACTTGGTATTTCGCATCATGTCTCTTGCCCTCATGCTCACCAATGCTACCTCTTGAGCACTGCGTTGGTTTTCCCTTGAAGAGGAAAGGGTGATGCAGCAAAGTAGCGTAAGTATTTCCCTCAGTTTTTGGGAACCAAGGTATCAATCCAGTAGGAGGCCACGCACAAGTCCCTCGCACCTACACAAACAAATAAATCCTCGCAACCAACGCGATAAGGGGTTGTCAATCCCTATACGGTCACTTACGAGAGTGAGATCTGATAGATATGATAGGATAATATTTTTGGTATTTTTATGATAAAGAGAAATAAAAATGCAAGTAAAATAAATGGCAAAGGAAACAACTAAGTATTGGAAGATTAATATGATGGAAGATAGACCCGGGGGCGATAGGTTTCACTAGTGGCTTCTCTCAAGAGCATAAGTATTTACAGTGGGTTAACAAATTACTTTTGAGTAATTGACAGAATTGAGCATAGTTATGAGAATATCTAGGTATGATCATGTATATAGGCATCATGTCCGAGACAAGTAGACCGACTCCTGCCTGCATCTACTACTATTACTCCACACATCAACCGCTATCCAGCATGCATCTAGAGTATTAAGTTCAAGAGAGCAGAGTAACGCTTTAAGCAAGATGACATGATGTAGAGGGATAAACTCATGCAATATGATGTAAAGCCCATCTTGTTATCCTCGATGGCAACAATACAATACGTGCCTTGCTGCCCCTACTGTCACTGGGAAAGGACACCGCAAGACTGAACCCAAAGCTAAGCACTTCTCCCATTGCAAGAAAGATTAATCTAGTAGGCCAAACCAAACTGATAATTCGAATATAAAAGAATTCAGAGAAGATTCAAATATTGTTCATAGATAAACTTAATCATAAACCCACAATTCATCGGTCTCAACAAACACACCGCAAATGAAGATTACATCGAATAGATCTCGAGAGGGGGAGAACTTTGTATTGAGATCCAAAAAGAGAGAAGAAGCCATCTAGCTAATAACTATGGACCCATAGGTCTGAAGTAAACTACTCACACTTCATCGAAGTGGCCATGGTGTTGATGTAGAAGCCCTCCGTGATCGATGCCCCCTCCGGCGGAGCTCCGGAAAAGGCCCCAAGATGGGATCTCGTGGATACAGAAAGTTACGGTGGTGGAATTAGGGTTTTGGCTCCGTATCTGGTAGTTTGGGGGTACATAGGTATATATAGGAGGAAGGAGTACGTCGGTGGAGCAACAAGGGGCCCACGAGGGTGGAGGGCGCGCTCCCTACCTCGTGCCTTCCTCGTTGATTGCTTGACATAGGGTCCAAGTCCTCTGGGTCATGTTCGTTCCGAAAATCACGTTCCCGAAGGTTTCATTCCGTTTGGACTTCGTTTGATATTCTTTTTCTACGAAACCCTAAAATAGGCAAAAAAAAACAGCAATTCTGGGTTGGGCCACCGGTTAATAGGTTAGTCCCAAAAATAATATAAAAGCGTATAATAAATCCCAATAATGTCCAAAACAGAATATAATATAGCATGGAACAATCAAAAATTATAGAAACGTTGGAGACGTATCAACCAACAAAACGGATCAGCTGAAAGAAAGCACCGTCATATTGTTGATGTAGGACTCGCATTACTAGCAAATGCATCCATGCCACTTAAATTCTGGGATGAAGCTTTTCTAACTGCTACCTATCTTATCAACTTGCTCCCAAGCAAAGTTATCAAACTAGAAACACCCATCACACGGCTTCTTGGTGTCACACCCGATTACACATCTCTCCGTATTTTTGGGTGCGCATGTTGGCCGAATCATAGACTCTACAACACATGCAAACTCGCATTTCATTCAAAAAAATGTGTTTTCTTAGGCTATAGCCCTGTGCACAAGGGGGTTAAATGTCTAGATGTTCCCACTGGTAGGGTTTACATATCCAGAGATGTTGTCTTCGATGAATCTGTGATTTCCTTTGCAACTCTTCATCCCAATGCCGGTGCTCTTCTTCGAAACGAAATTCTCCTTCTTCCATCACATCTTCGAAACTTTGATCATGGGGGAGACAATTGTACTGACCAATATGATGATAATCCTGCTAGTCCCAGCTCTACTCTTACGCCCGTGCAGGTTCCTGAAGAAAACGGCGTTCAAAATGGTCAAAATCATGAAAATATAGCTCAAGATGTTGTGTCATTTCATGCTCCAAAAGTAGACGAGCCTGGCGCTGATCCCGATGATGATATGGCGGCGCCTGGTACTCCTGCGCGCTTGCAGGCCCCGGATCGTGCGCACAGATCTTTCTTGGATCGCGTCCAAGGCGGCAGCGGCCCAGATTCCTGGGTGGGCCACTCCCATGCCGACGCGTCACCCGACAGCGGGCCCAGCGAAACCAGCCGCGCGGTCGGCTCCTCCTCGCGTCCCACGCACATGCAACCTGGCAGTGGATCGTCTGTGCCTACAAGCCCTGTGGTTTGGGCGTCCAGTGGCAGGGGAGCCGCACCAAGGTCCACTGGATTTTCTACGCCAGTGTCCGATGGATCTTCTGCATCACCAGCAGATTCAGTAGCAAGAGGCGGATCTTCTGCGCCAATGGATCCTGTTCCTGTACACATGCAACAAGAAGCTCCCTTGCGAGTTATGACCAGGTTACAAAAAGGTATACGTAATCCCAAAATACGAAATGATGGTACTATATGGTATGGTATGCTATGTATTTCAGAGGAACCAACGACACTGAATGATGCACTTGGTGACCCTAAATGGAAGAAAGCAATGGATGAGGAATATTCTGCACTTATGAGGAACAAAACTTGGCATCCTGTGCCTGATCAGAAAGGTAAAAATATTATTGATTGCAAGTGGGTGTATAGAATTAAAAAGAAAGCAGATGGCTCCATTGACAGATATAAGGCATGTCTATTTGCAAAGGGCTTTAAACAACGCTATGGCATAGACTATGAGGATACCTTTAGTCCGGTTGTAAACGCTGCAACTATAAGACTTGTGTTAGCTATTGTTGTGTCCAGGGGATGGAGCTTGAGACAGCTAGATGTACAGAACACGTTTTTACATGGTGCTCTGGAAGAGGAGGTGTTCATGAGACAACCACCAGAATATGAGAGTAAGAAAACACCACATTATTTTTGCAAGCTTGACAAAGCACTCTATGGCTTGAAACAAGCACCTAGAGCATGGTACTTCAGGTTGAGCTCACAATTGAAATTTCTTGGTTTTATTGCTTCCAAAGCTGATACATCTTTGTTCATTTATAACAAGGGAAAAGTAGTTATTTTTGTTCTCATATATGTGGATGACATCATAGTTGCAAGTTCATCAGAAAGTGCTACTAATGCTCTTTTGCATGATTTGAGCTCAGAGTTTACCTTGAAAGATCTAGGTGATTTGCACTTCTTTCTAGGCATTGAAGTTAAGAAGACTCAAGATGGCATAGTACTAAAACAAGAGAAATGTGTTACGGAGCTTCTATCTCGTATGGGGATGAAAAACTGCAAGCCTGTACCTACACCTTTGTCCACCTCAGAGAAACTTTCAGCATATGAAGGTGAGCCACTTCATGAGGAAGATAGCACAAAGTATAGAAGTACTATTGGAGCATTACAGTACTTGACTCTTACTCGCCCAGATATCTCATTTGTTGTTAACAAACTTTGTCAATATCTGCATGCACCCACTACTGCACATTGGACAGTTGTTAAGAGAATTGTAAGTTATGTCAAACATACTATGGGAGTAGGACTGCATTTCAGACGCTCTAATTCTACTCTTGTGAGTGCATTCTCTTATGTTGATTGGGCAGGTTGCAGTGATGATAGAAAATCAACTGGAGGCTTTGCAGTGTTCTTTGGGCCTAATCTTGTTTCTTGGAGTGCTAGGAAACAAGCCACTGTATCAAGGTCAAGTACAAAGGCTGAGTATAAATCCTTAGCTAATGCCACTGCAGAAATCATTTGGATTGAATCACTACTGGATGAAATGGGGGTCAAGCAGAATCGCATCTCATGTTTATGGTGTGATAATTTAGGAGCAACATACTTGTCTGCAAACCCAGTGTTTCATGCAAAAACCAAGCATATAGAGATTGATTTTCACTTTGTGCGTGAAAGGGTTGCAGCAAAGAAACTTGAGATACGGTTCATCCCTTCCAAAGATCAAGTGGCTGATGAGTTTACCAAGGCACTACCAGCAAAACCATTTGAAGAGTTCAAGAGGATTCTAAACATAGAATAATTGAGATTAAGGAAGGGTGTTAGAATTCATATTTATCTCCGCATTGTAATCTCAACTCTATTCTATCTCTCTCCCTCTCGTAGCTGTTTAGGAGTCCTCATTACAACCGAATCCTTGTGATCGGTTTCCTCTTCTTGTAAGCCACGGCATGACTGTTCTGCCTCGTTCAATATAAACCAACGCGGCTCCTCATCAAGGAGTAGGAACGCTACCAAATCTTACAACAAGGAGAACAAAAAGGAAAGAATAAACAGTGCAACACGTACAGACAACATTCATCTCCCAAATGAATGCTGCTTTTCTTGTTTTCTTTCAACAGGATCTGCAACAGCTAGCAGCAAAAAGGGGGAAGGAATTTAGGGACGGCGACAGCGCTTGACAAAAGTTCCTCTGTCGCCGTCGGTGGTCGCCGCTGGCTCGCCGACGGCAGTGCTATCTGACCGAGCTTGTAGTGTACGCGTTGCAACACGTACTAGCTACCAGGGCACACAGATATGGGATAGATGGCGATCGAGGTGCATATCCATCCCCGGCCCACATTCCAAACCTCACCAAGAAATACTCTGGAAAAGTCAATTTGACCCGGCCAGCCAGCACAACGGCACAACGCATATCTCTGCTACACGTGCACCTCTCCTTTAGAGCTTGCGTTATCTCGCTAGCTGGTTGCCAACTTGCCAAATTCCAATGTACGTGGAGTGACGAAGTTCGCCGTCCAGCTGGCCGTGCTGCCGTCGGAAAGTTAGCCAGGGGGTTGACATGGAGCTCGACGACGGACAAGCTTAAGCCAGCCCACTCACCCACTCTCGCACTGGCCAGCAAGAAAACCACGGTTAATCCGGTCATGTTCAATCTGCATGGTCCCAATCCGCACACGCGCTGACACCACGCATGCATGTTCCACGCGTATCTAATTTAAGACTGGTCATAGTGGGGAATAACTTAGATTAATGTCATGACATTAGTCTAAATTATTACCTTCATAATACAAAATAACATAATAGTTGTATCATAGATGACTTTATTTATTAGTTCCTAGACTCATCTTGTCTTGGAAAACGCTATGTTACAGTAACATATTATGTTACCACCTCTTATTAATTACTTGTCACATAAATAGAATTTTCTCGAAGTGTGCTATGTTACTAGTTAAATTACTTTCATTATGACTAGCCTAATTGTGATTTCTCGCCAATTAGTACACTACATGCATGCATGCGTACGTACGTATACCCACTAGCTCGGTGATCGCTACGTCCATCCATCGGTCAGTTAGCACTCTCATTATGCGAAAATGCTAGACCTGCGTAGTTATCTATGAACCTTTATGTAACTTGCCAAACTAAATCTTTCTCTTCCCCCTGATTTTCAGTGAGGTTGGCCCCATCACCTCCCCTTCCAATCCTAATTATCCACGTAAGCAAGCACCTAAAATTATTACGTAACCCTTCGTGGCTCAGGCTGGTTATAATGGGAGTAACTTATACTAGTATCATGCATATGATACTAGTCTAAGTTACTATCTTCATAGTGCAAAGTAACATCGTAGTAGTGTCATAGCTGGTTTTATTAGCTTGTAGACTCATTCTTTCCTGGATAGCGTTATGTCATGTTAAACACTTCTCTCCTTATTAACTACATGTCACATAAGTAAAATTTTCTTAAAGTGCGCTATGTTACTACATAAGTTACTCCCACTATGACTAGCCTCAAGCATTGCCCATCATGATGGCATGGTTACCCGTAGAGAATTAAGTACATGCATTAGCGAGATAAATAAAGTTAACAAGCACCGCCATTACAGAGCAAGATCAATCGCGGGCTATAATTACTCTCTGGAAGAAGTGTGCACAGCCTCCACTAATCAAAGCGAGGAATCATCATTCATACATGACAATTCAGTTTTAACGGTGCCCGCACTACCGGCTCAGTGAGCGAGTGAGGATTTTACAAGTAGCTAGTACAGTAGCTGCTAGCCAGCCCTGCTGCAGTGAGTGTTACATGCATGAAACCACAGAAAAAAAATTAAAATTGTTTGTAGCTAGTTTCTGCAGGCGTCTAGAAGGATGAAGTACGTGTGGGCCCACAGACATGCACGCACTCCGGCCACGGCGACGGTGTCAACGGCGATGGAGCAGGCAAAGCGGTCCATGGGGAGGGCGTGTACGTTCTGACAAACATACCTGGCGATAAAGCGGACGTTTGGTCACTAGCAGCGTCGCTGGCGCTGCAGTAGCATACCTGGTCTACACCTCGTGGCAGGACCATCGAATCCGTGGCAGGACCCGTCTAGCTACATGCATACCTGGTCTACACCTCGACCCCTCGTTCTCTATGTACCGACCGACCGGCCGGGTCGAACCGCTGTGGATAGAGGATGTGTTGCGTCTGGGTTCCAGCGGCCAGCCGTCTCGGAATAGGATGCTTAGGGCATTTCCAGCCGTTGGCCCCACCCGGACGCATAAAAATCGTTCCCTGAAAGCGAGCCGGCGATACAATCGGCGCTGGGGCGGTTTTACGCCTTGTCGTCGCCCCTAGCTCGCCCCCGGGCGTCGAAATTGGCCCACTTTACAGCTCAATTTTGGCGAATAAAGGGCCCATATGGGTAAGAATAGGCCCATATTCGGCGTGGTTTCGCCGTGTCTCGGCGTTCAATTATCAACACAATTATTTCTTATCACATATTTCATCACAGAAAAATCAAATACTTCAACAAAATAGTACAACAACAAATAGTTCAATACAAATTATATAGTTCAACAAATAAAAACTCGTATTTCATCACACGGCGTCCCCCTTGAGCCTCCATAGGTGCTCAATCAGATCTTTCTGCAGTTGATGATGCACCTGTGGGTCTTGGATCTCCTGACGCATACTGAGATAGGCAGTCCAAGTTGCCGGTAGATGGTGATCAACTTCGGCTAGAGGATCCTGCCTGTAGTATGGTTCAGTGTCAAACACTGGGTCTTCTTGCTCGCTCTCGATGATCATGTTGTACAAGATGACACAGCAAGTCATAATCTCCCACATTTGATCTTTGGACCAGGTCTGAGCGGGGTACCGAACAACAGCGAATCGAGATTGGAGCACACCAAATGCCTGCTCGACATCCTTCCTGCAAGCCTCCTGAACTTTCGCAAACCAGGCGTTCTTGCCTCCTGCCGCAGGGTTTGAGACACTAGTAGAAAAGGGGGCTTTGGTCCAGGCCGGGTAAGCCCATTAGTCCCGGTTCAGTCCAGAACCGGGACCAATGGATGCATTTATCCCGGTTTGTGCGGCTAAGGCATTAGTCCCGGTTCACCTGGACCCTTTAGTCCCGGTTGGTGCCACGAACCGGGACTAAAGGGTGTGATGCCCATTGGTCCCGGTTGGTGGCACCAACCGGTACTAAACGTTAGACATTTAGTCCCGGTTGGTGCCACCAACCGGGACTAATGGGCTTTGAGGCATTAGTACCGGTTCATGGCACGAACCGGTACTAAAGGTCCCATTTTCAAAAAACAAAAAAAATGATGGAAATGTCAATAAAAATAAAATAAAATAAGTTTTCCATGTGATATGTGGTCTAGTTGTTGGGAAAATTTACAAATATGAATTTTGACTTTATTTACAAAATCTCTCTGAAATTTGTAAAATGGGCATAACTTTTGCATACGAACTCAGATTAAAAAGTTTTTTATATGAAAAATCATCTACTCGAAAAGTTACAAATTTGTAGAATCCTCAAATTCCAAAAGGAAAAAAAGTTATGCTCAAATTTCAGTTTTTTTAAATTTTCAGTAAATCTGGTCAAACTATGGTCAAACTATGTTATTAAATAATTATTTCACCTTTTTTGAATTTTGGTCAAATCTGGTCAAACTGTGGTCAAACTATGGTGAAACAATGGTCAAACTACTTATTCAAGAAATATTAGTGTTACTAAAAAATTATTGTTTTTTAGAACAATAGTTTTAAACTCAAACAGTGAAATATGTGACTTCATGCTCAAGCAAAATTCCTGAGGGTTAATAGGATTGACATCTTACTATTGTCAGGAAAACAACAAGTGCAGACTTGGAAATGAGGGAGAATAGAACCCGAAAGTTAAGCGTGCTCAGGCTGGAGTAGTGAGAGGATGGGTGACCGTTCGGGAAGTTAGATAATTTGGAATGATGAGGGGTGATTAGAGAATAAATTGAGCAGTGATGAGGGGTGATTAGAGATTAGAGATTAAAATAATTCAGAAATTTGAAAATAAAAAAATTTCAAAAAAATTTCAAAAAGAATTTCAAAAAAAAATCAGAAAATTTCCTTTAGTACCGGTTGGTGTTACCAACCGGGACTAAAGGTGGACCGGCCACGTGGAGGGCCTTTAGTCCCGGTTCTGGATTGAACCGGGACTAAAGGGTCAGGGCATTAGTACCGACCCTTTAGTCCCGGTTCCAGAACCGGGACTAAAGGCCCTTACAAACCGGGACTAAAGGCCCTTTTTCTACCAGTGAGATCGTCTTCACAAATGTCGACCATCTCGGATAGATGCCATCTACTAGGTAGTATCCCTTGTTGTATTGGTGCCCATTGATCTCGAAGTTCACCGGAGGAGAATGGCCCTCAACGAGCTTGGCAAAAACAGGAGAGCACTGCAGCACGTTGATGTCATTGTGAGTTCCTGGCATACCAAAGAAGGAGTGCCAAATCCAGAGGTCCTGTGTGGCTACCGCCTCAAGCACCACACTACAACTGCCTTTGGCGCCTTTGTACATCCCCTGCCAACCAAATGGGCAATTCTTCCATTTCCAATGCATGCAGTCGATGCTTCCAAGCATCCCAGGAAATCCTCTTGCTGCATTCTGGGCTAGAATCTGAGCAGTGTCTTCCGCATTGGGTGTTCTCAAGTATTGTGGCCCAAACACTGCCACCACTGCCCGACAGAACTTGTAGAAACACTCTATGCTGGTGGACTCGGCCATGCGCCCATAGTCGTCGAGTGAATCACTGGGAGCTCCATATGCAACCATCCTCATCGCTGTCGTGCACTTCTGGATGGAGGTGAATCCAAGAGCGCCAGTGCAATCCATCTTGCACTTGAAGTAGTTGTCGAACTCCCGGATGAAATTCACAATCCTGAGGAAGAGCTTTCGGCTCATCCGATAACGGCACCGAAATGTTTTCTCGCCATGAAGTGGAGCATCGGCGAAGTAGTCGGAGTAGAGCATGCAGTAGCCTTCAAGACGATGCCGGTTCTTTGCTTTCACCCGTCCAGGCGCCGAGCCACCTCGTCGCGGCTTTTCATTCCTCGCCAGCAGCTGGGCGAGGGCGGCGAGCACCATGAGATGCTCTTCTTCCTGGACCTCGGCCGCGGCTTCCTCCTCCAGCAGGGCGGCGAGCTCTTCCTCGTCATCCGAGTCCATCGCCGAGACAGGAAAAACGCCGAACACCTTGCGCTCGGTGGGCGTGTACCCGCCGCTAAAACGCGCCTCAGCGGCCGGAAACGGCGGCCGGAAACGCCCAGCTGCTGTGGGAGGGGCTGCCGCGGCGAAGCGCTGCTATTTTCCGGCAGGGAATGGCTATCTAGCGGAGTAGGGCGGCGGCCGTCGCCGGGATATAGCTAGTGGTGGCCGAGGGTGCGGGGGGTGCGAGGCAAGTCGGGGGAAGAAAACCTTGACTTTTCCCCTGTCGGTGTGGGCCAGGCGTGCTTTTCCCTAGCGCCGGAGCCCCCAACCGCTCCCCAGCGCGCCGGGTTCGTCCTGTGACTGCCGGGCAGAAAAAAGGTCCGAACCGGCGATTTTCGGCGTCCTGGGGGCGCGACTGGGCCGTTTTTCGGCGCCGGTGCCGAAAAAGTGGCCTGGGGGGGCCTGTTGGGGGCGCGGCTGGAGATGCTCTTAGAGCATCTCCAGCTGCGCCCCTAATAAGGCTCCTCAGGCAACTTTTCGGTCGCCGGCGTCAAAAAGTTGGCCCAGTCGCGCCCCCAAGGGCCCAATTTTTGTCGGCTCAGACTGAAATTGGCGCCGGCGGACCCAACCTGAACCCGGCATGTTGGGGGCGCTGGGGGCGCCGGGCGAATCGGTTTTTGACGTGAAAGAGCCGCGGGCCCTCCTTGCCAGCGACTCGTCTCGCTTCTAGCCCCTTCGTCGTCCTCATCGCCTAGTTTCCCGCGGCGAATCAATGCCAAAGCTGCCGCGCGCTGTCGCGCCGGTCAGCCTCCGCCATTGATGCATCACGCGCGGCGAAGTGAAGGCGTGACGACATGTGTCTCCGCGCATGCCACGCGTAGACGAGGCCGCCACGCGTGCTCGCGCCGCCTCCGCCTATATAAGCCGACCCCAGCGCCCCGGTGGCACGCACAGAGTCTCCACCGCTGACGCGCCCTCTCTCCCCTTCCTTCCTCTCCACTCGCCGTCCCAGTTCAAAGAAATGGCCGAACGATTCCCAGGCGACGGCGTGGCGGCGAACGGCTTCGGCCGCCGCCACCATCACGAGGACGAAGCTCGGCTCCTCTTCGAGGCCGAGTACCTGGTCCCGCCGGACATGCGGGTGCCCGGGGCGTAGAGAATCAGCGCCGGCGGGGTCCCGGTGCCACCACCGACCACCGGGGCGGCCCGCCATGCGGAGATCGCGCGTATCTGTGCCTCTCTGCCGCGGGCGGCGAGGGAGGGGCCGCGCTACGTCCCCGACAGCCCGCTCTGGGAGCCGTACTTCCGCCGCCGTCACGCCGAGCAGCTCGAGGCCACCAAGGGCGTCGTGCCCTCCGGCAGGCTCAACTCCGAGGGGCGGCGCCGATGGTGGGGCGTGCCCGGCCGCACGATGGAGGCCGTCCTCGAGTACATCGAGGGCGGCAACACGCCGAGGCTGGAGTACCCCTCCTCGTCGTCCTTCTCTTGCCGCCGTGGGAGCTCGTGGACGCCGAGGCGCATGGACCCCGAGGCGTCCTCCTCCTTGTCCGGTCGGTCGACCGGCTCTCCCTGCCTCCGCCCCGTCAAGCCGGAGCCCCAGGACACGCCTGTCAGCCGGCGCACCCGCAGCTCCGGTATCCGCATCGCCGACTCCACCCCTGCTTCCGGGCGCCTCGTCCTCGTCGCGCCCAAACCGGAGCCCAGTCTTCCCCCGGAGTACGAGGAGATAGCCCGGCGCGGCTTCTCCGACGCGGACGCCCTGCACTGGATGCGCGACGACTACCTCCGGACTAAGATGACCCGGTAGACCCGGGCCCTGGAGGAGATCGCTGCCCACAAGCGTGGGCGCGAGGACGAGCACGGCGTCGTGATCCTCGACAGCGACGAATACGAGGACGCCGCCGGACCGTCCAACCCGCCGCGCCAAGCGGGGAAGGGTTGCAGCAGGGACGACGGCCACGACGGAGGCGGCGGCGACGACGGCGGCGGCGACTACATGTGGTTCTACAGTCTACTCGGCATGTAGAACTGCAAGGGCGGCGGCCGGCGAGGAGCGGCGAGGAGAGCGAGACGGCGGGCGGGCCTAGTAGTGTGTTTTTCTTCTTTTTGTAAAATACTTTAAATATGTATGAGCGGGTGTGTTTGTGCCGTGTTTGGTCGAATTTGGTTTGAAGTCGCCGAAATATGTATGACCTCGCCGTGTTTGCACGGTTTAAAAAAATCCCGTGGGCGTCGCGATTGGGTGGCATCACGCCCCCAACACGCGTTTTGCGCCGGTGCGTCCCCGGAGGTGGTTTTTAGCGCCTCCTGAAGGGCCAACAGCTGCAGATGCTCTTATGCATATGGTACGTCCGGCCATCTGCGTAGGCGCGTGGTGCTAGCTTCCTACCGTTGGTAAACCGGCCGGATATTCTTCTTCTAGCTCGCTGGACCAATTTCTGCCACCAAACGCAGCTTTGCCGCGAGGACGCCTCTGATATTTTCCACACGAGTTAATTAAATCTGCATTGCACCTACAGATAGATCGATCATCAGAAGGACAGTACTGTTGCAAAGCGTTCTTTTACAGTGTCTAGTACAACGACACCTTGCTCTCTCTTAATTGCACCAACCATGGATGGATCTCTGGATATATGCATATGCCGTATCAGAAGTTAAGAACAGCATGTGTAGGTAGGTGCCTTGTTTTTCTAGAGAAATATTGCTCTCTCTTAATTCTGACAGGAAAGTGGAGCGTAGGTGCCTTTTCTATATACAGTATGTTCTAGCTCCTGTTTGCCCGTATGTTCTAGCTCCTGTTTGCCCGTAATTCCTACACTTTCCTAGTCATGAACAGTAGTACTAGTACGTTTAGCGATAAGATTGCCTTATCATTTCCTCTACTGCCATGCATGCGTACGTACAGTACATGCACACGTAGGCTGGCCGGACGGCCACATACCTGCCGGCAAGCACGCGTAAGCCGACTATGGCTGATCACATCACCGACTACCCATCCGTCTAATCCGTCTAATACGCGAAAACCCCGGCCGCGTCTCTTTCCGGCGAGCAGAATCCACCGGGCGCCAGTGCCGTGGACTCCTCTCTCGCCGTGGACTCCTCACTCGCTTTTCTAGGTAAAAGATCGAGGAAGTTGCCGTCGTGTCGATCGTAGTGTGGCAACAGAACAGAAAAGATCGAGGTGTATTATTAAGGATATTTCATAAAGGGAAAGCAGGGTGCATTAGTAGTAGGGTCGTTTAGCGGCCAGCGGCAGGGCACATCAAGGCTGGAGTGGCCATTAACGGATCGACACAGGTCTGATTACCATCGGTCGTACATGACAGCATGTGACTAATCTCATTACTAATGCCCTACGACTAGACTAGCTATAGTAGCATTAGTTTGGTGCACGCATCGTGCAGATTATTAGCTGAGGCTAAGCTAGAATTAATTAGGATGCCTGCCTGCCTACCGGCAAAAGCCTCTACAGGAAGATTGCTTACCAATAACTCCTGTAGTGTATTACTGATGGAGAGACCGGTCGAGATCTACTCGGCCAGCATGCAAATAAACACCAGTCAGATATTACTAAATATAAACGCTCTGTTGGTACCCTAAAAAGGTGAAGACCACACAAGTTAGGAGTCAAGAACACTGGCTTGATCAGCTACAGGTGCAACCGGCCCGTACGTGTTGTTTTAGGGGAACCACGTCCTCTTTTATTAGGATGGTGGACTTGGGACTTAGACTTACACGATCTAAAAACGTACGAACGTGAGAGCGCGTGTGTGTACGTGCGACGACGGAGCAGATGTTTCCAACCAATTGCAGCATCTGCCGTCGTGCGAAAATGTGTATATAGAGTACATGCACGGAGTAATTAACATCTAATAAGCACAAACGGTACGAAATAGGGGACGTCGAATTGGTCACACTAGCTACTTATTTTGAAGATATTGCTATTTCTGTTCTTTCTTTTGCACATTTAATCTTCAGAAAGGTGAAGAATACACAATGTGGGAATGAAGAACAGTTGCTCGATGTAGTACTACATCAGCACGTGCTGTTTTAGGTGAACCAAGTCATTCTTTTTTAAGGCTGGTACTTAGACTGACCGACCTAAAATCGTACAGCACGTACGTACGTACCCCCGGCCCTGGCCCGTGCCAATTGCCATGACCCCGTACATGCGTGCGACGGAGCAGGTCGGCAAATTAAGCCAAGGAAAGACCACCGGCCGGGCCGGCAATCCGAGGTCGCGAGTTGACCTGCCTGCTTGCTTCGGCCGCTAAAAGCACGTCCGGACAAGTGCGACGACGAACGTCCCGCGAAAGGCTGCACGGATCGGGCGCTCGCCTGGCGCCGTGGTGCGTCGTGCGCGCTCGCAAGTCGCAGCCGTGGCCGCCGGACAGCTTCGTGGGGCTGCCGACGGCGTACGTCCGTGGGGATCGTTTCGGTCAGTCCACACGACGCACGATGGAGCCGCGGGTGCGACCCCGCGTACGGTCGACTGCTTGCGGTTGTAGCATCTACTATCTACTATCACTATAAAAAAAAAAGACAGATCCAAACAATTAAACTCGTCCATCATCAAGATCTAATGACCCCTAATTCTTCCGTGTTTAACTCTACAAGCCACGCAATAAGCCTCCATCGATCGCTAACCCTCCTGCCGCTCGAAAAAAAACCGCTGTCTAACAACGCACGCCCGCACGACCCCTCGCCCCCTCCTTCTCCCAACTGACGCCCTACTCCCAATAGACACCACAGCCCGGGCGGGTTGCCGCACGCCGATCCTCCCGCGCAGTTCGCCGCCCCGCCGATCCACTCATCCTCCGCCGCTGCTCAGCTTGGCCTCCGACCCGCGTTGTCCTCTATCCCTTCGTTTCATCCACTTCCTCCTCCCTCCTCTCACCTCCTCGCCGCCGCCACACGATGCCGCCGGGGCCCCTCTCTCCTCCCTCAAGCAGCGGCGGCGGTACGAGATGAAGCTAGCTCGGCCTTCGTCATCGGTGGTGGGGTTCCTTTCCTCCGTCGAGCAACAGGATCGTTTGCAGCCGCAGCACACAGACTCCAACACAGCCTCTTGCATATCCAAATTTCTCAGCTTCTTGATTCGAGTGAGCTATTTTGAAATATGCAGGTCACATATGCGATGAGTTTCATCTCCAGCGAATCTTGTGAGGGGGCGCTGCAGGCTGTAGCGGGGAGGAGAGTTGGCAGGTGGGAGGGCGGGAGAGGAGGCGATTGCCTGCGGCAAAGTATCTGAATCCCTCCCTTTCTGTTCTTCTCTTCTTTTTATTCAGTCTATCCAGTTGTGTACAGATGTTTTTTTAGTTAAATGATTCAACCTTCGTTGCAGAGTATACTGTACCATGAAATCTGAATCCACACATTAAAGTTTTTGCTGTACTAAATACTAATACACAAGTATTTGCTCATGTTAATTATATTTTTTCATTAACTAATGCTCTCAGTAACCAAACCTGTTATGGTAATTTGTTTTGACATCTGATGCAACAGCTTTGGCACAGATAACTAGCTCATGTTATTACTAGGATAATAAAGTTGGCGAGCATTTCATTATGAATTGCAGGTTCGTCAAAATATGGATTTTCCTGAATTGTTGTGAGATCTATCCGTGTGTTAAATACCAATCTTATGCTAAAAGTTTTTTTAGGGGGGGGGGGGGGGGGGGGTATGTCGACTTCACATATGGTGGTGCATAATAGCCAGGAAGCTACTGTTTAGTTAGTCAGATTGGACCATTTTTATTTCTTAAGCATAATCAGTGAGCAATATTCTATTATTGCTTCCAGAAATACATCTATGAGAGAAAGATTAGATTCCTATGATGTTCAAGAGCTAGCAGGTGCTGCCGTCGCTGGGGACGTGGATGCAGGCATGAGCAGCTGCCGATTCATGTCCTTCACTCGATCTTTTGTGCATCAGTGGTCGCACTCATCTCTAAGAAAATCTGCCTTTGTCCTTCGTTCTTGGGCATTCGTTCTCTCTACAGCCCTTCACAAATTAATCTCCTGTTGAGGTGCACAACTCCATAACGCACATGTACAGGTATTCCTTGTAAGATGCTTTCACCTATTCTCTAATGTACATGCAATCTGACATCCATTGCCAATTTGGCTTTATGGAAATTCAGTGGCACAATAAGCAATCACATATTTGCCATGAAATTCAGTGGTATTGTTCTGAGCACGACCCAAAATGACGTGTATCAATCACATATTTTTTCTGAAGCTACTAAATTTAACTTATACTGAATATCTGTTGTTCTTTTCTTCTTAAAATACGGTTCTCCTTCAAACTCAATTTTGTTCCTTCTAATTAATGTGCTTCTAAAAGAGGATATCAACCGAGCAACTGGGAGGAGGAGAGGGTAGCCAGAGATAAGTTAGAACAACACACATGCTTCAGATTAACTCCTATTCCTGAACCAATATGTTTTTTACTATTCACCAATATGCTTTTGATGATTGCATTATATAAAAAAAGTAGGAGAGTGTATTTATTTTCATTTAGACTTTTACATACCTCCTACCCAAGCACGCCTACCAGCACTGGGTTCGAGAAGTCATTGTGCAAGCACTAGTGCGAACCGGGCAATAGCACCAGTTCGTAAGGCCCTTTAGTGCCGGTTCGGTAACCGGCACTAAAGTGTGGGCACTAAAGGGCCCCCCTTTAGTACCGGTTCAGCACGAATCGGTGCTAAAGGGCAACCACGTGGCACGAGCCAGCTCCGTGGGCGCGTAGGACATTAGTACCGGTTGGTAACACCAACCGGTACTAAATGTTTGGGTGTGTTTTGGTTTTATTTTTTATTTTTACTTTAATTTTGTGTTCTCAATTTAATTTAGTGATTGTTTTACATTATAATGAGTTGTTAAATAATTAGGTGAATGTACCACAGATTAGTTTGACTGGATGCATGTGGATCCTAGCTAAGTCATCAAGTATATGTCATATCCATATTATATATACTTGATCACCTAATTAAGTGATCGAGGTAATATGGATATGGCATATACTTGATCACTTAGCTAGAATCCATCCAGTTGAAACTAATATGCAGTTTCTTTCATAAATGATATAATAACTCATCATCATCATCATATACAACAGTTTTCATAGCTAGCTAAAAATCATCATATAATAGTCCTCTCATTACCACTACTTAATCATCATATAGTCATTACCGCTATCTAATCACCACCATCACTAGCTTAAAGAAGAAACATTCACTTGTACCAGAAGCAAAGATATCATCGAGTTCAACATGGTAATGATATTATAAGCGTTCATAACACCACAAAAGCAAATCACTCTTTGAGATTAAGTTCAGGACGAAGAACACGGACATGAGAGGACAAGTACTAAGAGCATGAACTAGCTAATTAATCACTCCTGCTGCTCTCTCTCAGGTAAAATAGCATAGAACATGTATAGCTTTCCTGATTCATCATATTGGAGCATGCAAATGAACCTGTCTCCTAATCGTGGGTTGCGCTTCTGATTGCTGCCCCCTAGTACTTCTCTGTGATCGTTCACAATTTTGCTCCACTCTTTTACTATTAAGCATTCCTCGCTATTAGAAATCCTGAATGCACTAAAGTGCATTGTAGGATATCTTGGCCGTAAGCTAACAATATTCATGGTACCTTTAGTCTCGATCCAATCAGGCACAACATTCATCGGGAGTCCCTGTTGAAGAACATCGTATAGTAACATACTTAGCAATGAAGTTTAGCTTAAAAAAGTAATGTATGCAAAAGATGCACTGAGGAGAAATAGTAGAAATATTACCATCTTTCCTAAATATATGTGACCGTAGTTCAGTACGAACACTATTGGTCGCACGTTTTGAGTACTAACATTTCTAAGTGCAGGAAAAAAATTTGTCTTGACAGCATCAAGATACTCAAGCTATGAAACATAATGACTTGTCTCCTCGCATTTTAGTTCAGCCCCGGGACTGTGGACGGGTCTGTCTACCAAGCGCCGGACATGTTTGCTTGATTGGAAGTAACCTGTCAATATAAATTGAGATCTATTAATTATTCAACTGGTTCAAATAATCTCATATCGAAGACATAAATATGGTTGAGAAACTCACATAATGGTAGAACTGGAGGCGTCTGCACATCGACCCAGATGTCTCTATTACCTTCAATATCATCTTCCGGACGAATATCAAAGGTGATAACCATATCAGGCTCAAATACATAAGCCTTGCATAGTGCTAGCCAAGTTTTGCATTCAAAATATGTGTATGTGTCTGCATTGTATAATTTGACGTTGAAGGTATAACCATGCTCGGTCTTCAAGTAAACTCTTTTTACCTCCATAGTTTCGTTAGGACTGAAACCTATCTTATCCAAGACAAAAATTCTTGCATGGCAGGGATACGCTAGTAGAATAGTGAAAAATTAAAATTAAAAGTTGAAGAAAATGAAGCATAAGTCATGCTTAATTACGAAAAAAGACTTGTAGTTGTGACTTACTGTATCCACTTCGAAGTTCTCATCCAGCTTGATGCTGAAGCGTCTATCATCAACTAAAAAATTTCTGCCGCACAGGCCGCGCTGGTCTTCGCAGTATTCGCACATAATGAAATCGTGTTCGTCATCAGACGACATTCCTATGTTCATAGGTGAAACATTAAGCACTTATTAGTTCTATTAATTCAACTAATTCTGTTAATTCAACTAGTTCAGCAAATTAATTGAACTAAGCACTTACGAAAAATATACCTAAATAAAGTAGCTCAACTAATTCAACTAACTAGTTCAACTAATTAATTCAACTAATTCAACTAAACTAGTTCTATTAATTTTCTTACTAAAAATAAGGAAGCTAGTTCTATATAATAAAATGTTAATTAGATAATGAAATCTTCATATAACTAAATTAAATATATATCTAACATATAATTTATATCTAATTCATCTAACATTTGACATTAATATCTAACATATGTTCATATATAGGTGAAACATTAAACACTTACTAGTTCTATTAATTCAACTAAATAAACTAGTTCTATTAATTCAACTAAGCATTTACTAAAAATAAACTAGTTCTATTAATTTCTTACTAAAATAAAGTAGGTAGTTCTATATAGTAATATTTTGATTAGATCATCAAATCTCATATACCTGAATTTTCTTACTAAAAATAACTAGTTCTATTAATTCAACTAAGAATTTACTAAAAATAAACTAGTTCTATTAATTTTCTTACTAAAATATATAAAGTAGCTATATATAGTTATATTTTAATTAGATCATCAAATCTCATATACCTAAATTTTCTTACTAAGAATAAACTAGTACTAATTCAACTAGCTAGTTCAACTAAGCATTTACTAAAAATAAACTAGTTATATTAATTCAAGTAGTTCAAATAATCTCATATACCTAATTAATTAATATCTAACTAATTCATCTAACAATTGACATTAATATTTAACTTTTCTATCTAATTCATCTAACAATTGACATTAATATTTAACTTCTCTATCTAATTCATCTAACATTAACATTATAACATTCTTATCTAGGTAATTCATATATAAAAAACATTTATATATAACTGACATTTATATATAACTGACATTTCTAATATTTCTATAACTAAAAACAGAAAATTTCTAACATTTCTATAAATAAAAAACATGAAAATTTCTATAACTAAAATTTATAACTAAAAAACTAAAAAACAATATGTGTGTGTGTGGACATGGCGGCCGGGGCAGGATCTCACCTGCGAGGCGAGGCGACAGGGGCGGCGACGGGGACGGCGACGGGCGGCGCCGACGGGGATGGTGACGACGGGGATGGCGACGATGGGGATGGGGATGGGGCGGCGACAACGAGGACGAGGACGGGCCGGGCGGGGACGACGGGACGACGGGGCGGGGCGCGGCGACGTGGACAGGGACGACCGGAGCGGCGACGACGGGGACGGGGACGGGGACGGGGCGGCGACGGGGGCGTCGAAGGGGGCAGCGACGGGGGCGGCGGACGACGGGACAGAGGAGAAGAAGCGGATGAGAAACTGAATTTTTTGAAGTGTTTTCTTATATAGGATGGGCCTTTAGTACCGGTTGGAGCCACGAACCGGTACTAAAGGCCAACTTTGGCCAGGCCAAGAGGCGGGAAGAGCAACCTTTAGTACCGGTTGGAGCCACCACCAACCGGTACTAAAAACCACCCTTTAGTACCGGTTGGAGCCACCAACCGGTACTAAAGGTTGTGCGCTGCCACCCACGGTGCACAAAGTTTAGTCCCACCTCGCCGGGCGAAGGGCAGCCACACTGGTTTATAAACCCAGCCACGAATGCCCTTTCGAACTCCTCTATAAAGTAGGCTTCTGGGCCTAACTACGGCGCGCTGCCCTGTTAGTCTGCTAGGCCTTGTGGGCCTGAAATTGCACGCCCGTGCTCTAGCAGGCCCACAGGGCAGCGGCCCAAATTTTTATATATAGTTTTTTTCTTTACTGCTTTATTTTTTCTTCTATTTATTTCTGAGTAGTTTTTTTTATTTTCTGCTATATTTATTTTCTTCTATTTATTTCTGAGTAGTTTTTTATATAGTTTTTTTCTTTTCTGCTATAGTTTTTTTTATTTTCTGCTTTGTTTATTTTCTTCAATTCATTTATTTTTATATACCATGCCAAGTTGATGGTTGAAAGTTGATGGCGTGGCTTTCAATGCTGCATACTGAACGCAAAAGAAGTTTGGAGTTATCATAAGTTTAAAAAAATGAAGTGCCGCTGTAACAGATGAGTTCTCGTCCGAAACCCTGATACTCCGAAAGAAGATTGTCCAGTTTGTACACGAAGTGCGTCCAGTTTTTGCCGTGACCCTTTCTACTCTTTCGCACATACTATGCGGGTGAAATGATGATACCATGCCAAGTTTCAACATTTTCACAGTTCATTTTGTAGTGATTTTCAATTTCACGGTCATTTAGCTCTCTAAACAATTAGGTAAATGACTGAAAAACAGCAAATGATGTCAGAACATGTTGGAAATTGATGACGTCGCTTTGAATGCTGCATACTGAACACACAAGAAGTCCGGAGTCCAAATAAGGTTAAAAAACATTGAAGTGCCCATGTAAGAGATGAGTTCTCGTCCGAAACCCTGATACTCCGAAAGAGATTGTCCAGTTTGTACACGAAGTGCCTCCAGTTTTTGCCGTGACCCTCTCTACTCTTTCGCACATGCTATGCGGGTGAAATGATGATACCATGCCAAGTTCCAACATTTTCATAGTTCATTTTGTAGTGATTTTCAATTTCACGGTCATTTAGCTCTCTAAACAATTAGGTAAATGACTGAAAAACAGCAAATGATGTCAGAACATGTTGGAAATTGATGACGTCGTTTTGAATGCTGCATACTGAACACACAAGAAGTCCGGAGTCCAAATAAGTTATTAAAAATAAAAAAGAGGTGCAATGCTGGTTAATTTGCTTCAAGCCTTTCGGAATAGTGTAGACTGCACTGCACATAGCTCAGTGCAATCTATGCTATTCCGAAAGGCTTGAAGCTAATCAACGTCAAGATGAGCATTGCGCCTCTTCGTCATTGTCTTTGCACTCACGGCTTATAAACCGCTCATACTGCCACTCCCTTGACGAGATGGGACTAAAAAACAGCTTAATAAGAAACTCTAGTACCGGTTCATGCCATGAACCGGTACTAAAGGTCTTTGTGGTGGCCCCAGCCTGTCCACAGCCGCACTGGCCTCATTAGTACCGGTTCGTGGCATGAACCGGTATTAAAGGTTGCCCACGAACCGGTACTAATGATGTCCGCCCGCCCAGCCGTTGGATCCGGCACTAATGGTCATATTAGTGCCGGCTCAAATTCAAACCGGCACTAATGTGCTTCACATTTGACCCTTTTTCTACTAGTGAAGACACACTAAAATTTTGTTATTTGCTAGAGGATTGGGTAACATAAATATTTTATGTCCCAACTTCAACGTCATTAATAATATGTCAATTTAAACAACAGAGATTTTTACATCTGTACTTCATGTATCCTTATGGAGGCATTTTATAAAATAAGTTTCCATGTCAATCTTTTATCCTTCTGAAGGCATTTTAGAAAACAAGTTTCCATGCCATCCGTTAGAAGGTGCCTGCTTACATGAGAAGAACGATAGCAGCATTAGCATATCTGTACTACTTTTTATAAAAATAAGACACTCTGAACAAATGTGTCAATACATGCCATCTAATTGTATGATTTTGGCATGCAAATAAATTTTCCATACGTCTGACTATAATGTGATTGCCGTGCAAATATGCAGAAGGATGATCTCACTTTTGGGACTCAGTTTTGTAATGATATGTTATCTTGACCAAATATCTTAATATTTACACAATGGTGCAATATGTATAGACTTGTCACCACTTTTACTGGATTGATATGATATATCATGCTGTATGTAGAATGTTTCAATACAAATGTACTTGCAGCAACTACCACTAGTAGAAAAAGGGCCTTCAGTCCCGGTTCATAAGGCCTTTAGTCCCGGTTCTGGAACCGGGACTAAAGGGTCGGTACTAATGCCTCTCCCTTTAGTCCCGGTTCAATCCAGAACCGGGACTAAAGGGCGCGGCACGTGGAGCTCCACCTTTAGTCCCGGTTGGTAACACCAACCGGGACTAAAAGAAATTTTATGATTTTTTTTGAAATTTTTTTTGAATTTTTTTTTATTTTCAAATTCCTGAATTATTTTAACCTCTAGTCTGTAATCACCACCCCTCATCACTTCTCAATTTATTCTCTAATCACCCCTCATCATTCCAAATTATCTAACTTCCCGAACGGTCACCCATCCTCCCACTCCCCCAGCCTGAGCACGCTTAACTTCCGGGTTCTATTCTCCCTGCTCCAAGTCTGCACTTGTTGTTTTCCTGACAATACTAAGATGTCAATCCTATTAACCTTCAGGAATTTTGCTTGAGCATAAAGTGACACATTTCATAGTTTTATTTTGAAACTATTTTTTAAAAAAAACAATAATTATTTAGTAACACTAATATTTCTTCAATAATTAGTTTGACCATTGTTTGACCACAGTTTGACCAGATTTGACCAAAATTGAAATAACTGAAATAATTATTTAGTAACACTAATATTCTAGAATAATTAGTTTGACCATTGTTTGACCACAGTTTGCCCACTCTTTGAATTTTTCGATTTTTTTCACTCTAGATCTTAAAAGCCCCGTAACTTTTTTCTATTAGGTTTTTGAGGATTTTGAAAATGTATAACAGGGTCCCCCCCCCGTTAAATTCGGATGTAACTTTTCGAGTAGATGATTTTTCATATAAAAACTTTTTCATCCGAGTTAGTATGCAAAAGTTATGCCCATTTTTACAAATTTCAGAGAGATTTTGCAAATAAAGTCAAAATTCACATTTGCAAATTTTCCCAACAACTAGACCACATATCACATGGGAAACTTATTTTCTTTTATTTTTTTGACATTTCCATCATTTTCTTTTATTTTTTTTAAACTGAAAAGGCGATCCAGGGGGGGTAGAGTTTGAAAATTGGACCTTTAGTACCGGTTCGTGGCACGAACCAGGACTAAAGGTCTCAACCCCATTAGTCCCGGTTCGTGCCTCAAACCGGGACTAAAGGTCTAATCTTTAGTCCCGGTTTGAGGCACGAACCGGGACCAATGGTTGTGGGCCAGGAGCAAGGCCCATTGGTCCCGGTTCATCCCACCAACCGGGACCAAAAGGTCCAGATGAACCGGGACCAATGGCCAACGTGGCCCGGCCGGCTCCCTGGGCTCACGAACCGGGACCAATGCCCCCATTGGTCCCGGTTCTGGACTGAACCGGGACTAATGGGCTGACCCGGCCTGGACCAAAGCCCTGTTTTCTACTAGTGTACTAACTAGAAATTTTTTTCTTCACCTACAAAAATGTATGGAATCTTCCTCTATATTTTCATGTTGGTACCTGATTTACATGTCCATACTATTGGGATGTTCGAGCTAACAATGGAAGGCCTTATGGTGCATCAGGGGCATCTAATAAAGCTTTCAGGTTACCCGCAAAAAAAAGGTTTTCAGGTTTGTCCCTACAATTATTATATCCAGACAAGGTATTTGCTCTCAGGACCACCAAAGTTGAACCTTCTAGGTAATTTGCATTGAGCAGTCCAACGAGTAGCAACATAATCAGCGCCTCGGTGCCCACAAGTATCCTAGATTTGCATTGAATTGAGATAAGGTTTATTCATGTTTTTATATTTTGCTTCTCTTGACTGGTTTGCTTGGTTGATTTTCTCCTTCAAGGTGTTAGTTTGATGAAAATAATCTGGAGAAGGGAAGGATGGAGAGAGGAAGCATAATATTATGAGTAAGGGAGATGTTGACAGGTACTTCTCATCTTCCATTTATTTCATCTTGTGTTCTGATATGAAGCGGTGGCGTAGTTGCGATGATAATCATGTTTTTTCATTAATGAGAAGGTGTGAATAGTGGTACAAATTATGTCTTGTTATATAGAAGAGTTAGAGCTAGATGGAGCATCAAACAATGGAATCGAGACATGCATGGAATTGTAAGCCAATCATATAGGCATAGACCTGTTTTCAGTTTTCCGATGTACAGTGAAAATTATGCAAGTCATTCGAAATATTAATATAAAGAGTTTTTTATTGATGTGTGTTCTTGTGTGAATGTATTCCCGCAAAAAAGAATCTGTTTTAATATGTTTGAATGGTGTCATCTTCGAATAAGATCTCTACAAGTCTACAGTAGCATAATTTCTTATTTTCTTAAAATATTGTCTGTGCAAGGACTACTTCAATGATTTCGCGAAGCTCAGATAAAATTGTGTACAAAGATTATAAGTCTCTTGTGCTTGAAATATGTTTATGCACTATTTGTGTTGATCGATATGTGGCTTGCATGTAGATGATAATTCAAATTTTGTTTGCTTTGTATTTCTAGGGTGAAGCAGCAATTTCAAATAAAAGATATATGTTTTATTTAGTGGTGTTCTTAAAATTATTTGTTTAAATTTATACCAACGTGAAAATTGAATAATGATTGATTTTATCTAGATACGTTGCACGTGTACGATTACTAGTGCAGATTAGGTCTCCATTCGACGTCGGCGCGCCGACGTTTGTCTCTCGGGGCAGCATGGCTGCATGGGTGCGTGCACGTACCGGAAGCGCTAGAGAAGCGTGCACGCACTGTGCCATCGCTAGCAGATGCACCTGTGGTTTACTCGCTATCCGGACCGGTCCGATGGTGTATGCGACCCGGGAGGGCTCGGTTCTGTGACGCTGTTGGCCCCTCTTAAGAGCAACTTCAATGGCTATCGTACATCCCTTCTATTTAGGAAAAGTTGGGACAGCTCTCGTAAGAGCATCTCTAGCACATTCTGCAAACGGCCGTACCGAGCTGACATATTCAAATTAGTAGTTCACTCTTAAAAACAGGATCACTGGAGTTTGGCCACACGTACCTAGAGTTCATCATAGTACATAAAACATAGCATAGCAAAGTTCATACTGAAATTAAAACATAGCATACGGTAGTTCATCCTACGGGCATGCATACTACTCTACTCCTCATTGCCAGAACCGTTGTCACTGTCGACCGAAAGGGGCGGGTTGCCGTGAAGAGTGTCGTACATGAGTGTGCAGGAGAGGACCTGCATGAGCTGATACTCCTCAAAGAGCGTTGGGACACGGCCGAAGCTTCATCTCCGGTGACGGCGGCCTCCTTGGCCTCCCACCACGCCTTCAACATCTTCGGCAAGTTATGGTGTGGGATGGTGCCACAAATTGGTGTTGGAGTTGTAGGAATTTCTCGCCGAAGGAGAGGTTTTGCGGAGGAGGTGGATGGGGGAGAGACAGGACACGAACCCTATATCGACGTGGACCCAACATATATACCGGAATCGCGTGCGATTTACGGGCCTCCCGTAAACAATTTAAGGCATGTGCCTTTTTAGTGGACCTGCTCGGGCCATTTTTTGGGCCATCCCGTAAAATGGCCGGAAAAACGCACTTCATCGAAGTTATACGAGATCTGCTAGAGATGCTCTAAACCTGGAAAAAATTACAGGGTCCTGTAAAAACAACTTCTCCGTGCTTCAAGTTTACGGGAAGATGGTTGTTTTGTATAATTTTGGCGGGTGGATAATAGCCTGAAATTTCATGGCTGCCGCCGTCGGAAGGCTGAAACACCATCGCGTCGCCGCCGGAATGCCTCCACAACCATCATATCATGTCACCGCCATGGCGATCCCACTTCACCACCACCCGTACCACGCGCCACCGCCACCATGTTGCCGCCTCACTGCTTCGGCCGCCATGAACACATGGTGTTACTAACTTGCGGGCCCAACACATTTTAATAGAAAATACAAAAAACTATTTTACAGGAAGAAGTTTCATCGCATTTTACGATACGGAACTGACGCCACCTCCTGTTCTTCAACGGGAGGTCCGATCTGAAGTCTGTTTAGGGTTCCGGAGAGGGGATTCGTCACCGTCATCATTATCAACCCTTGTTCATCAACAATTTCATGATGCTCACCGCGTGAAGTGAGTAATCCGTTCGTAGGCTTGCTGCGAGGGAGTTGCATTAGATTTGTTGTGTACTCGATTCAATTTATTAGGGCTTGATCCCTAGTATCCACTATGTTATGAGATTGGTGTTTCTATGACTTTGCTATGCTTAATGCTTGTCTAGGGCCTGGGTGCCATGATTTCATATCTGAACCCTCTATTTTATCGTCAATATATTTCAGTTCTTGATCATGTCTGTTAGTTATATGCACTGGTTATTCTTTTGAAGGGTAGACCCCAAGACGACAATAATTGGGATACTCTTCGTGGATGAGTATAATTTGATGAGTTCATGTATTCATCATGTGACAGTGCTTTATTTTGGTTCTCTATTAAAAGAAGGCCTTGATATTTCTTAGATTTTCTTATGGACCCAGCTGCCATGAGAGGGTTGGACAAAAGATGTCATGCAAATTCTTATTAAAAGCACATAATACTCTATATGAAATACATGCCTACATTGAATTAGTGAATTAGAGCTATTGTGTATCACTGTAGGTTGTGACTGTTACATGATGAATGTCATCCACACAAATATCCATCACTGATCCAATGCCTACGCTTTTCTCATATTATCTTTGCTAAGTTACTACTTTTGTTGTTGTTGTTACAGTTAATCACTACAAAACTACTACTGTTACTATTCATGTTACTACTGCTATTGGTAACACTACTATCAAAATTATCAAACTACTGTGCTACTAAACACTTTGCTGCAGAGGAACAACTTTCCAGTAGTTGACAAATCAACTGCTATGGCTTATAAAAATTCATTGGCTCCTCTTGTATCGAATCAATAAATTGGGTGAAATACTACACTCGAAGACTGTCGTGATCCCTATATACTTGTGGGTTATCAAGGAGCAACTCACTGCCGGTATGGGCGTCGTGCGAGACATGGGCGTGGGCAAGCAGGAAGCGTTGCTCTGACCACGACATCTATCACAACCGCTAGCGGTACCGCGTCCATCAGGTGTATGGCAAGGACGAGGACGACATCACTAGCTCCGCCTCTACCGCAGCCCGCTGCCACGACGACAAAACCAGCACGTCCGCAGACGCCGAGGGCAACGAGGAAGAGTAGAGCATGAGAGGTTGCCGGCGCTCGGTTCCCTAGAAGGCCACCACTCCTTCCCCTCCCATTGAAGCTAAGCTTGGCAGGCTCATCGTTTTCGACTGGTTAGCTGCTTGCAGGCTGCGGAGGCGAAGCTTCATTTTCCGCGGTTCATGGCCAGCTAGACAAGAGGTAAGGGCACCGACGGTCATTTAGACGAGGTTTAGATAGTTGATTAGTTGAAATATGTCGAAATGTAATTAATTTGATCTAGTTTATATGAAAAGCGTCCACTTTCATGTAAAAATAATCCAAATATGAATTAATATCATCCAATTTGTTTAAATATACATCAAATTTGTTCACTTTCATTAAATTTCGTACGAAATGTAGCCGGACATTTTTAACCCCCCCCCCCCAAGGCATGGGGTCTTACAAATGTATGTATGTCAGTACGATGCGTGACCTTCAATTTGTGCGATGAAGCAGTTTCCAACCAATTGTGACACCTTAGTTGACCCTCTGGCGATTATGAGCTTGCTATCGCGCGAAAAAGATGAATCTCGGCAGTTTCATCCTACGAACGCGTGTGTCGATGCGAGCACACGGGAGGGGGCATGTGAGCCACAAGAGATCAAAGAATGACCAAAAAATGCCCTCCTTCCTCATTCACACCGCCCCGGTGTGCGGCTGAGTGAGCCCCTTCCGCCAACATCTCTCTTTCTCCTGCTCCCCCTCCCCACCCTCCCCCCACGCGGCCACGGGCACCAACTGGCTGCTAGTGGCGCCGCACTGTGTGCGGAGCATGGAGGTAGAGCCGTGTGTGCCCGATGGCATGCAAGACACACAACATAATTTGATATTTTCCGCTTTCTGTCACTGTGGTATATTAGTTGGAAGAACAAACTCAACCAACATAAACTCCCTCTTAGAGATCATTCTTTTAAAATAACCAGTGCAAGAATAGTAGATCGGAGGGCATATATGTCTATAAATTATACAACAAAGAACTCATATGTATCATGAATGAAACATATATGGATCTGATCATAAAGTGGAATTCATCATACCGCAACAAACACATCAAATGGATCACAATTATGTAGATCAGCTCATGTGATCGTTATATTAAATAGGGAAAAGTATATTTTCCGTCCCTGAATTCTTTCTAGAGTATAGAAATGGTCCCTCAACTCTGAAACAAGCAAAACTCGGTCCCTCAACTTATTAAACCGGATTAGTTTAGTCCCTCATGTGGTTTTTGATACGTCCATTTTGCATCATGTGCTTCTTACTGTTGTTTATAATGTTTTTATCCATAATAATGCTTTTTGGAGTAATTCTAATGCCTTTTCTCTCATAATACGCAAGGTATACATAAAGAGGGAGAATTCCAGCAGCTGGAAATCTGGACCTGGAAAAGCTACGACCACCTATTCTTCACAACTCCAAACAAGCTGAAATTTCACAGAGATTTTTTATCAAATACATGAGGAATAATGGAGCAAATAACTACCAGAGGGGGCTCACCAGGTGGGCACAACCCACCTGGGCGCGCCAGGGAGCCCAGGCGCGCCCTGGGGTTGTGCTCACCCAGGCCCACCTCTGGTTCCCATCTTCTGGTATATAAGTCATTTTGACCTGGAAAAAAAAATAAGGAGAGGACTTTTGGGAGGAGCGCCTCCGTCTCGAGGCGGAACTTGGGCAGGAGCACTTTTGCCCTCCGGCGGAGCGATTTCGCCGCCGGGGGAACTTCCGTTCCGGAGGAGGAAATCATCGTCATCATCATCACCAACAACTCTCCCATCTTGGGGAGGGCAATATCCATCAACATCTTCAACAGCACCATCTCCTCTCAAACCCTAATTCATCTATTGTGTTCAATCTTATTACCGGAATTATAGATTGGTGCTTGTGGGTGACAACTAGTGTTGATTACATATTATAGTTGATTGCTATATGGTTTATTTGGGGGAACATTATATGTTCAGATCCAATATGCTATTTAATACCCCTCTGATCTTGAGCATGATTATCATTTGTGAGTAGTTACTTTTGTTTTTGAGGTCACATAAGAAATCTTGTTGCAAGTAATCATGTGAACTTGTTATGTGTTTGATATTTTGATATTATGTATGTTGTGATTCCTTTAGTGGTGTCATGTGAACGTCGACTACATGATACTTCATCATATTTGGGCCTAACGGAATGCACTGTGGAGTAGCAATTAGATGATGGGTTGCGAGAGTGACAAATGCTTACACCCCAGTTTATGCGCTATTCCGTAAGGGACCGATTGGATACAAAAGTTTAATGCTATGGTTAAAATTTATTCTTAATACTTTTCTCGTAGTTGCGGATGCTTGCGAGAGGGTTAATCATAAGTAGGAGGTTTGTTCAAGTAAGAACATCACCTAAGCACCGTTCCACCCACATATCAAATTATCAAAGTACCGGATACGAATTAAGCCAACATGATGAAAGTGACTAAATGAAATTCCCGTCTACCCTCAAGAACACTTTGTTTACTATCAGAGACCGTTTTGGCCTGTCCTTTGCCTCAAAAGGATTGGGCTACCTTGCTGCACTTTTGCTACTATTATCATTACTTTCTCGTTACAAAATATCTTGCTATCAAACTACTATGTTACTTACAATTTTAGCACTTGCAGACATCACCTTGCTGGAAATCACTTGTCATTTCCTTCTACTCTTCGTTGGGTTCGACACTCTTACTTATCAAAAAAAGCTACAATTGATCCCCTATACTTGTGGGTCATCAGTTTTCATGGTATCATACTGACATGGACCTGGTTTTGACTTGACACGTCATGCATGTTTGACCGTCAATCATGGTATCCTGGGCTAACACGACACAAGTAAATCCTAAGAGTTTGCCCTGACATGAACGTCGTTTGGGTCTGCGTGCCCCACGAATCCATCAACTTCGCGTGCAGGTAGTGCATCCCGTTCAGCTCCTCGTACCCGTTGTCGTCGACGCCTCCATTCGGCAAGCGCCTGACCTCCTCGTGCTGCGCGGTTTGGCGGTGAGGAGCCAGAAGAACCATTTGAGGGTGGAGGCCATCGTGTCTTTCTCGGCCAGCATGAAGCTCACCACGACCGCCGTCCTCGGGTGAGCTTCGATGACAGTTGGTCACTCTGTGGCGACCGAGCTCAGCCCACCGTTGTGTCGTGCTCACCTCTTAGATCTGGTACGGGCACCACGAGGACGAGTTCGACCCCGATGCGGTTGCCACTCGATCCATGACACCCGACGACCTCGCTCCTCAGTACACCACGGCGACCTTCATCACTGTCTTCTGCACATCGTGACCTTTCTCAACTACCCGCTCGCCGCCACCACAAGCTCCGAATCGCTCGACTCAGGACGGAGGTAGGAGCGGCAGACATCGCATGCCATGTGCTTGACAAAACGCCTCAATATGAAAGGATAAAGTAATGGCCGAAGACCCGGTCAAAACCACGCTACGTCAATTCAAAACCACTTCAAGCCAGCAAAGGGACTAACTAATCCGGTTTAATAAGTTAAGTGACCGAGTTTTGCTGGTTTTCCAGTTAAGGGACCTTTTCTATACTCTCTACAGAATTCAGGGATGAAAATGAAAAAATAGGGGAACCACGGACTGATTAGAGCCGCGCTCGCGTCGCCTCCAGGGGCGGCTCAGGCGCCCTAGCCGCCGTTGCCTCCAGGCCTCCCCCCTACTTCCACGCCGCCGGAGGAGGAGGCCGGCGAGTGTAGCTTGCCCGGCGGACGGCGGACGGTGGACCTTCCTCCTCTCCTCGCGAGGGGATCCTCTGGCCAAAACGTGATGGCGAACCTAGTCGCCCGGCGTGGAGGCGGAGTGGGCACGATGGGGCGGCGGCCCGATCGAATTCCAGCAGTGGTTGTGCCTCCACAGCTGGGGGCACGTGGGGCCGGCCATGGTGGCTGGCGGCGGCGGATCTGGGGCCCCCACCCCAGATCGGCTCCCCTCCAGATGGTGTGGGCTCGGGCGCTGGCCTGGCAGCCCTGAGCGGCGGTGGACGCGTGCCGAGGTTGCCCCCGCTCATCGGCGTGGTCGGGGGTGGCCAGAGGTGTGTGCGTGAGGCCGACATCATTCGGAATCGGCTCTGACGTGCGCGGCGGTGGGAATTTGGCAGGCCGCGGCCGGCTGTGAATCCCGGTAGCGTCATCTCCAACTCGATCTGCTCCGGTTCGTGCTAGTTCCAATACCTACCCGGTGCTTGCTAGACGGATCTGGCGGGTGGGCATGGATCCGGGGGAAACTCCAGGCCGACGTGGCGGCCGCACCAAAGTCAACGCCCTCGGCGCCGATTCCCTTCCTGAAGGCTTCGGTGTGGATCCTACGCCCCACCTTTGCCATGAGCGCATGCGAAAGCCTATGTTCCTCTGTTTGGGCAATGATGGCACTTTGGTGTCGTGTTCTTTCCTGAAGGCGCCGGCCGAGGACAGCTTAGGATGGTGGAGTTGCTGGTAGTCCGGAGTCGACGCGAGATGGCATGTAGGTGGAGCAGTGTGGCATCAACAGTATCATCGACGATGGGTCTCGGCGGCATGGCGCAATGGACACTCGGCGTCCGATGCGCGAAGATGGACTCGCGCAGGAGAAGGAAGTTGTCTTGCATCATTGTGGCGTTGATGGCAGAGAGGCCTGGTATGGTCGCTGCATCAGTTCTGTTCTGAGGATGGACCAATGGAAGATGGAGGTGATGGCCCTTGCAGTGTGCGGTACTCACTGGGAGTGTGCCGGACCGGAGTGTGCCCCAATCCAGGTAGTGGCTTGGATGGGACACCCGGCTTTATATGTTAGGTTTTGGTGCGATGTCTGTTTGGTATTACATCCAGACATTCGGCACACCTTCATCAACGGGATAGGAGTACTAACAGCGTTGCCAAGTTGGTGGCTTCAGGCTTATTGATGTATCACCTTGTATGGTCTTTGTGAATAATTAATAATATGGCTGCATGCATCGTTTAGATGCAGAGGCCGGGGGTACATCCTCCATTTCTAAAAAAGGGATTAAAAATATACTTCTCCCTATTAAATAAGGTCTATGATCCTTGTTAGGGTAAACCTTACTGAATCATGGCTACAATAGAAGTACGTTATGCATGTGTTAACACGTGGTTCCGGTTCGTCCCATCTCCGGTGGCCTTAGGGCCATGGAGGCGGAGTGGATCTCGCCCCTTGCTGGTGGGAGGGCTCTGACTTTAGATCTTTTTTAGAGCTTTGTTGGGGTTTGTGTCCTGCTCAGGAAGGCGAGACGGTGGCGGCTCCCTGAAGATGGTATAAAGGTCTCCCAGCCTAGCCCCCGTTCCGGTGATGCGTCTAGCATTATTGGTGGGCGTGTGGAGGTGTGTGTCTCCGGCGGATCTGTCTTTGGTGGATTTGCTCGGATCTGTTCGTCGTTCGTTTTCGTTTGCGTGTCTTCAGGTTGGATCCTTTTGATCTACACTCTTCATCTACGGTGGTTGTTGTTCTGGTGCGTTGGTTCTATGGGTCCTTAGCACGACGACTTCCCGACTGTTTACTACAACAAGGTTTGCCCGGCTCCGACGAGGGAGGGGCGATGACAGCGGCGCTCCTTCGGCTCGTTTCAGTGCCTGTAGTCGTCGTTAGATGGTCTACGGATCTAGATGTAATTTTTATTATATCTAGTGTTCGTTGTACTATCATGATTGAAGATGAATAGATTGGAAGTTTTCCCGCAAAAAAAGTGGTTCCTAAATGCTAGAAATGCTTAGGTTTAATCATTAACAAGGTTGAGCAACTTTTGATTAAGTGGAGGGAGCTATATGCATGGCAAAGCCTAGTCTTAGCCTGCATAGTAAATGATCTCTTTTTGGTTGTGTTAACATCAGATATTTAGGGAAGGCACTTCCTCCATAGGGTTAAGTTGATTTGGTGTTGAAAACTGCATGCTTCCTTGTCGTGAAAGGGCCATGTTGCTAAAATAAACCAAGTTTGTTACTCCTCCTTGGTGGTGCGGGCACTCTATTGTTACTAGTGGTTGCCGACTTGGCCAGACATGTCACATACAGGGACAATTTGTTATCCTGGTGTGGGCTCTCCTTTTACCTTTTCTGCTATGCTAGTAGCATGCTACTGCTAAGCTAGGGCAAGATAGCATGCATCTTCTCCATGAATGACTTTGGTCACTTGTCATACTCTAGTTTCCAGATGGTGGGTGCGTTGATCTGAACTTGTTGGCATGTTCCCCAATCCTCTGCACCTGCATGTACACTGGTGTTGGACTCGGTACGACGAGAGCCGAGCTGCAAGTTGGACAATCTAGTGATTTGTGATGGGAGCTGCTGCCACCTTGCTTGCTCCTCTCAAGCTGGCGCAGTGTGAGCTGTCTGGTTGACAGCAAGGAAAGAAGCGATACATATATTCCCGCATTTGCACCTTTTTTTGCATGTGATTGAATGATGGACTACGGTGTTTCAAAATCTCATTCTTGAATCCCCCAGGTGTGCTGAGTAAAGCGAATATGACGTGACCTGGCAAGCTTGATCGGACATGATAGGATCAACCAACAATGGTCAGTTTGAGTGAGTAAGTGATGACCTACTTTTGCCAATCTTCCTCATGTGCTCTAGCTCTGCGTCTTTTGGAATATCTTGGTGCTTGTAGACTTCAAAATGTTTTTTCTTTTGGGTCACTTAAGAACTTATTTGTACGCGCTCTTATCTCTGTTTGGGACACCTAGAAGATTTCAAAATAATTTGGAAACATACTTATCACGGAAGTGGTGTATGCTTGTGGAGCTGAGCTTTTATTCACTGTTGACTTTAGACACGTAAAGAGGTTGGTCGTCTATACCATGTGAGGTGTATTTAGGTCATCTGTCCATTTTCTCCTGTATCGACAGTGTGCAGGATGCTCATTCCAGCGCTTGGACCCAGAGCTCTGGAGGAGAGCTTCAGGCTCATGCTTGCCAGGTCTGGGGCGACCACCTATGGATGGCAAGATGGAGACCGTTGCCATGACTAGTAATACATTTTGGAAGTATGTACTGGACGTCCGTTGGGTGAGGCGAGCCTGGAGTAGTGGAGTGTATCTTCGAAATGGCCAAGCAGAAGCAAAAAATCGACGGATCGGACCGCTGAGTATTGCTTCTTCTACTGAAAAAATCTACAATTTCTTTCGCTGAAATGGTGCCTATTTTATTTGACAGTGTGAGTAGACGAGCAGTGAGCTTAGGATGCGACGAAATCAGATTAAATCAACTGTAACCACATGGATCAATCATTGGAAACACACCATGACCATGAGAGGAGGCCTCGCCCACTGTAGCCAGTAGCTATGGCTAAGAATCCTAGTACTGCTCCTTCGTCTTTTATGAGTGAGCGTGATGGAGCGTTAGGTGTTGCTTAATGCTGATTAGATGCCCGACCCCCGATGGCAACCGGCGATGGCCGCCGCCATGATTAAGCCGCTGACGCTCAGAGGAGATTACGCTCCAAAGCCGCTTACTGAGTGAATGGAGAATCCTTGGCCTTTTGGTTGTGCGCATGGCTTGGCCTTTTGGTGATTCATGCCAGTTTTAGGCAGTTAGCGCGCATGATGATGCCTCGTAGGCCACGCCCGGCCCATGCATCTGCATGATGCCATCCCTATGCCAAAACTTTGTCACCAGCAGATAAAACTATACTTATCTGACGTTTGTTTCTTCTGGTTCTTGTTAATTATATGTTGCCCATGTGGTTTCGTTAGCCAAAGTACCACCGAATGATTCAAGCCTTTTCATTTTGACCAAGAATGTGTGGGAACCAGAGTGCAAACTGGCAGGTAGTAGAACGAGCAAATAAGTAATTCTGGCTTGTAGTACTATGCTGTGGATATAAATCATCACATGGAATGAAACTATATTTGAGGGGCCGGCATGCTTTTTACGAGTTTAGGCAAGTTGAACAGTATTATGCTTAAAGTACAGATCTGGTCATTTTGAATGAAAATCATAGGAAAGGTCCTCACTCATGAATCACCATGCTCGTCTCTTGCCACGTGTGGAATGAACCAAATGTGGGGTCTCTCGTCCTACTAGCATCCTTCTGAACATCGTCTCCGGAAGAATTATCGAGGAAGAAGCTCTTTGGTACCTCGCATGGTGAAACATTTGAGTAATCATATGAGGGGAATAAGCTTCCTTTTAAAGAAACTTATTGTGCCTCTTGGCCATTATACAATTAAAATCCCTTTGTTGAGTATCGTGATTGGTTAGGAAACATAGGTTAGATTAGGATTTTTTTTCTACCTTATCTTGAACTTCAAGATGGTCATGTACTCATAAATATATATACACCCATAAGGCTCAAGCAATAAACAGCAATTCCACGAATCCTTCTATATTCATCGTATAGTCTTAACTACATGAGCCTATACATCAGGCACCTGAAAAAAAGTATTGCATCAGTCACTTTCATTAAGAATTGCTAGATCTTCATCAAATGCCCAAAAACAGATCGCACATTGTTCATTTTCAACCTTCCTATTTCTTCCCCATGCAGCCTCTAGCCTACACGCCTGTCGTCGCCCCCCGCAGCCAGTGGGCGTGCCCTTACCTCGACTTCCCCACTACCATGCTGGCCACCGCCACCGCCCACTACCCACCTCCTCAAACCCCACACTCCGGTACCCCGCATTGTGAAGTTTCGTACTCACTCCTGCCAGCTATTGCTTGCTACTACCAGTGCACGGCTCGGACCCACCGTGGCACTCAATCCTGAAAGATAAATCAGGAGCTTAACATTTAGTAAACATGCTTAACTGATTCTACCTTCGTCGGGTTTTATTAGCCCCTATCATATTTTGGGTCAAAATTTGACCAAAATTTAACTAGCAAAATGTTAATGTATGTCATTAAAATTTATATTGTTGTATTCGTATTTGAATGCAGCTTCCAATGCCATTATTTTTTGCTACGTAGAACTAATATTTTACTAGTTAAAGTTATGGTCAAAATATTAACAATGATACGAGGGGGCCTATTAAATCGAGACAGAGGTAGTAAAAATGTAATGCTTTTGTCATGTTCTAAAAGAAAAGAAGCTACAGATCATCTAAGCTCAAGCTACTCAAATGGAGTGCCGACAGCTTAGGAGGTTTCCTGTAAAAAAAAAAGGAAGGCTTAGGAGGTCAACTAATTGCTGTGTTCACCACATTCCAGTGACCTAATTGACTCTGAATCGGAGAAGAAAAAGCTGCCACCGAAAAGTGTGAATGCACTATGTTGCATAATGTGGTACGAAGTGGAGTTGGATCTTTTTGCTCTTCCAAGTTAATACGACACAAATTAAAATGGAAATCCTCACGGCTTTGGAGCAGCCACGCATGCATGGCTCCATCTCCGTATCATGCATGCAAGGTTAATTAATAAAAAACGAAGCAACATAAGACACACACAACACTATGTTTTTATTATCCATAGGATAAGAGGCCACCTAGCTAGTGTTGTTCGTGCAGAGTCCAAATCAGCCCTCCACACCTCCTCATTCAGCATGGCCCGATCAATACATCGACTACACATAAGTAAAAGAACAAATGGGAAAGGACAAACATGGCAACACGTACGAAAGGAAGCTGGTTTTCTTCTTTTTCTCTTTCAACAGGACCAGCAACAGCGAGCTGCCGAAAGGAGGAAGGAATTAAGGGACGGCGACAGCGCTTGACAAAAGTTCCTCCGTCGCCGTCGGTCGTCGCCGCTGGCTCGCCGACGGCAGTGCCATCTGACCGAGCTTGTAGTGTACGCGTTGCAACACGTACTAGCTAGCTACAAGGGCACACAGATATCCGATAGATGGGGATCGAGGTGCATATCCAGCCCCGGCCCACATTCCAAACTCCACCAAGAAATACTCTGAAAAAGGAGGACATACAATTGACCGGACTAGCCAGCACGGACGCCACACGCAACGTATACCTCTGCTACATGTGCACATCTCCTTTGAAGTTTTGTGTTGCTTGCGTTATCTCACTAGCAGCTAGTGCCACTACCTGACGGACGGTGATCTGCTAGCTGGTTGCCAACTTGCCAATGTACGTGGAGTGACGGAGTTCGCGGCCGGCCGGCCGTGCTGCCGTCGGAAAGTTAGCCAAGGGGGTTGACATGTACTCCCTCTGTTCGAAATTACTTGTCTGGAATATGGATATATCTAGAACTAAAATACATCTAGGTACATCCATTTTCGTGACAAGTAATTTCGAACAGAGGGAGTAGCTCGACGATGGGTAAGCCAGCCCACTCACCCACTCTCTCGCACTGGCCAACAAGAAAAACCACCGTTGACACCATCGCATGCATGTTCCACGCGTATCTACTTTAATTGTGATTTCCCGCCAATTAGTACACTACATGCATGCGTACGTACGTACCCACCACCTGGGTGATCTTGTCGTTGCTACGTCCATCCATGGATCAGTTAGCACTCTCATGATGACATGATTACCCATAGATAATAAAGTACATGCATTAGCAAGATAATTAAAGTTACAGTTTTGCTATGTCTCAGTCAACTGAGACTCGACGCTATCTTCTTTTGATTTTGCACGGAGATTCGTACAAAAAAATATTTCCAGTTTTTCTGTTTCTTCTTATATATTATATCACTAAACTGAGACTTGATTAAATCTCAGTCGAGTGAAACCTAGCCACACCCTTAAAGTTAACATGCACCGCCATTACAGTGCGAGATCGATTGCGGGTTATAATTACGCTCTGGAACAAATGTGCACAGTCTCCACTAGTTGATCAAAGTGAGAGATGATCATGCCTGACAATTCAGTTTTAACGGTGCCCGCACTACCGATCCCAATTAGCGAGTGAGGATTTTACAAGAAGCTACTACTCCGTAGCTTCTAGCTAGCCGTGCTGCACTGAGTGTTACATGCATGAAACCACAGAAGTAACAACAAGAAATTAAAGTTGTTTGTAGTTGTTGCTGGCGTCTAGAAGGATGAAGTACGCGCGTGCCCACAGACATCGGCCACGCACGCACTCCGGCAACCACGACGGAGACTGAGGAGGCAGAGCGGGACGGCACTCCGGTGGTCCGTGGGCAGAGCGTGTACGTTCTGACAAACACACCCGGCGATAAAGCGCACGTTTGGTCGCTAGCAGCGTCGCTGGCGCTGCAGTAGCTAGTGCCCGTCGAATTTTTGGCATGACCCAGCTAGCTACATGCATACCAGCTAGAGCTGCTGTCGATAGAGGATGTGTTGCGTCTGGGTTACAGCAGGCAGCCAGCATATATGGTACGTCCGGCCACCTGCCTAGGAGCGTGGTGCTAGCCTCCTATCGTCTGTAAGATAGTTTTTTATTTATTTTTAAAGATGCCTCCTATCGTCTGTAAACCGGCCGGAAATTCTTCTAGCTCGCTGGACCGATTTCTGCCACCAAACGGCAGCTTTGCCGGGAAGACGTCTCTCATATTTCCCTCACGAGTTAATTAAACCTGCACTGTATCTAAGATAGATCGATCATCAGAAGGACACTACTGTTGCAAAAGTGTTCTTCTACAGTGTCTAGTACAACGACATCTTGTTCTCCCTTCATTGCACCAACCATGGATCGATCTCCGGATATATGCATATGCCGTATCAGAAGTTAAGAACAGGATGTGTAGGCGCCTTGCTTTTTTAGACAAATATTGTTGGAGAAGAGGATCGATAAAGGCTTCCTCGGGAATTCTGACAGGATAGTGGACCGTACGTAGGTGCCTTGTTCTGCCCGTACATACCACAAACGAGGGGGACAAATAAACAGTACAAAGTGGATCCTCCGTTGTTGTTATTTCCGTTTCAAGTAACCAACAAGGACGAGACCCAGCCTATATAAAGAGAAAACCGTAAGGAGTTAATTCCAACTACACTTTCCTAGTCATGAACAGTACTTCCTCCGTCACAGTTTAGAAGGCACAGTTAAATTTGTGTGCATTTCCACAATAGACAAGGTTTAGGGCGCATTGCATTTATGTCTAGTAGCTAATTAGTACTCCTATACACTATTTCTATATGCATGCATAGTGTGAATGCTATTTTCTAACCCATCTCACAACCAATAGATAACCACCTAGGTCTTAGAGAATTTCCAAGTGCGCCTTCTAAACCGTGACGGAGGGAGTAGTAGACATCTTCTAATGCAAAGGTTCTTACATGAGGGGTTAAGTGTATTAAATAGCTTAGCAACTCAACTCCTCAATGCATAGGTGCTTAACTTATTGTTGCTAAGCTCACTTTATTTAATGAGTTAGTATCTAAAGTTTTTCATGCATTGATCAAGTTGTTTCATTTAAGTGGTTTTTCTAGATTCACGCGCTTGTCATTGGTTCTTTCTGGAATCACCAAAGTGCACTCTCTCCTTAATTATTGTGGTCATTTTTTCGCTTAACACCAGTCCACGATGGAGCACTGGAAAGGGCCTGGTACGTTTAGCGATAAACTACAGTCAGCTTATCGATTTTTTTGCATGGTAAAACGTATCTCATTCATATCATAAAGACCAAAGTATAAGTCACGTAAAGACTGACATGACAAAAGTGAGCTCGACGCGGCTCCATCGTTGATATGCAGCGTTGCAGACCTTCAAGGTGGCTCACCAAAGGTGAAGCCATCACCGGGGCAACACCCCAGACACATTATCGAACTCCAGATCTGGCACCCCGCCACGACTTAGACGCCGATGTTGGAAGCCATACCTGCTATCCATCAACCACGAATTCAGCACACGTTCCGTCTTCCAGATGTCGTCGATACAGACCACAATCCGCATCCGCTCTTGGACTACCTCCTAAGCTCCGTGCCGACGCTAGGGCAGACGCCGTCGCAACGGCGGAGCCCGAGGACACAAGTCCACCACAAGTATGTCGCCGCCGCCACGACTTTCCCACTTGAACAGACTGATTCCCAGATTCACCACCGACCAAAGAGACGATCGCCTCGCCGAAGAAGAATCCGGAGATTCTTTATTCAGCATCGCCGTCACCGCCGCCGAAGTCAAGATCTAAAAACCTAAGCTACTAGGGCCCTAAACCTACAGCTAAAGTGATCCGCACGCGCGGGATCCGGCGACCCCCTCACCACTGACGACCAAGAGGTCGCCGGCAGAGGGGAGCCGTCGGAAGACGGCGCCGGAAAAGTTGGACCTCTTGCGGCGGCGGCTAGGTTTTCTGAAACCTAGCGAGCCGAAGCGGTATGTTCGTCGGTCAGCTTATCGATTGCCTTATCCATTTCTTCCACAGCCATGCATATATGTATACGTACGTACGGTGTATGTACACGTAGGCCGGCCGGCCAGCCATCTACCTGCCGGCAAGCACGCGTATGTCGACTTCAGCCGATCGCATCACCACCCATCTCGTCCAGAGAATACTGCGAAAATCCCGTTCAAAAAAACTACTGCGAAAATCCCAGTGATCGATCGGCCGTGGACTCCTCAGTCGCTTTTCTAGGTAAAAGATCGAGGAAGCAACCGTTGTATCGAATGATCGTTGCCGGCAAAACGCATCATCATGCATCTGTGCGCGCGCAACGCCTATTAGTTTAGGCACGAAAATCCTGCGAGCCGACACGCTGGATCGAGTTGGATTGATTGGGTTAGGATGGTGGACTTGGGACTTAGACTTGCACGAATAAAAACGTACGTGCGACGATGGAGCAGCTATTTCCAATCAATTCCAGCGCCGGCCGTCGTGCAAAAATGTGTATATAGAGTACATGCACGGAGTAATTAAACACCTAATAAGCACAACCGGTACGAAATAGGGGACGCCGAATTGGTCACGCTAGCTAGTTATTTTGAAGATATTCCTATTTCTTTTCTTTCCTTTGCACATTTCATCTTTAGAAAGGTGAAGAATACACAATGTACGTAGGGATGAAGAACAGTTGCTCCATGTAGTAATACTACATCAGGACGTGCTGTTTTAGGTGAACCAAGTCATCTTTTTTAAGGCTGGTACTTAGACTGACTGACCTGAAATCGTACAGCACGTACGTACCTCCGGCCCGTGCCATGACCCCGTACGTGCATGCGACGGAGCAGGTCGGCAAATTAAGCCAAGGAAAGACCACTGGCCGGGCCGGCCATCTCAGAAGGCACAGGGCCGGAGTCGCCAGTTGACCTGCCTGCTTGCTGTGGCCGTTAAAAGCACGTCCGGAAAAGAGCGACGACGAACTGGCCGCGGAAGGATGCACGAATCGGGCGCTCGCCTGGCGCCGTGGTGTCCGTGCGTGCTCGCAAGTCGCAGCCCTGGCCGGCCGACGGCTTTGTGCGGCTGCGGACGGCGTACGTCCGTGGGGATCGTTTCGGTCGGTCCCCACGACGCATGGTGGAGCCGCGGGCGCAACGACGGCGTACGGTCTACTGCTTGCGGTTGTAAGAGCATCTTCAACAGGTGCGGCAAAAGGCGAGCCCGTGCAGTAAAATTTGGTTTTAACGCGCGCCAGATCGTTCCGCATGCTCCAGCGGTGACGGAAACTTACCGCACGCAGGAAGCGTATGCGCGCGGAGAAAGCGGTACGCGGGGCGGTAGATTTGGCGCGTCGCTTCGCGCGCGCCTATAAAATGCTGCGCTCGCCACGCGCACAGACGCAACCACGCGCCCTCCCTTTGCAACCTCGCCGCTTCGCCGCTTTCCACGCCACCATGCCGCCGCGCCGCCGGGGTTCTTCGGGCTACCGCGGCGTCCGCGAGCGCCCCAACGGCTGGTACTCCGCCGAGATCCGGTCCGGCGATGTCCGGCTCGGCCTCAGGTCGTTCCGAGCGTGTACGACGCGGTGGCGTGGCGCTTGGATAGGCCCCGGTCGCAAATGAACTTCCGGGACGTCATCACGCGCGAGCAAGCGCAGCGTGTCGCCCCTCCGCCGCGTCTCATCACCGACATGAACCGTGCCGACCACGCTCGGCGCTGCCGCCGCCTCCTCATCGCCGAGGAGGACAGCGAGCCATGGCGGAGTGGCGTCGTCGCCACCCGGAGGACGTCGCCGACGAGCGTGCCTACTGGGCGGAGAGGACGGCAAGGCGCCGCGCGGAGCGGGCGGACCGGCGTCAGCGGAAGGCATTGGCGAATGCGCAGTGCGACATCGTTGAAGCATATGGGAGGTCGATCTTCACGTCAGACAATGAACGTTGGGACGACATATGGCTCGATACCTCGGACAACACCGACGAGGATGATGATGGTGATGATGATAGCGACTTGGAGTAGTTTCTATCTATGTATGCCGTAGTAGTTTCTATCTAGTTGCACCGTAGTTCTATCTATCTATGCTTTCGAACTATCTATCTAGTTGCACCGATGTAAAATACCTTTGTATCGTTTTTTATCTATGCAATTTATCGTTTCTTATTATCTTATTATCTATGCTTCTGAAAATGTTGTAAATAAGCGTGCGTGTTGCATTTTTTGTGCACTGCTGGAGCGGCGGGCGCGCTGCATCTTGCGCGGCTGCCGGAGCCAGCGCTGCATGATGCGCCAAACCAGACGATGAACGAACGGTAAAGCTATTTTTTACGCGTGGTACGCTGGGCGCTTGTTGGAGATGCTCTAACTAGCATGCAGATTAGGTCTCCACTCGACATCGGCGGCCACGACGACGACTTGTCTCTCGGGACAGCATGGGTGCGTGCACGTACGGGAAACTGTAGAGATGGAGGAGAGAAGCGTGCACGCACTGTGCCATCCAGCTAGCGGGTGCGCCTGCCAGGTTTACTCGCTGTTGGCCCCCTCTTAAAAGGGCACATTTTGTATTGTGAGTTATAATGGTTTTCAATTTCAGCTTGAGAAAAATTTCAGCAACAATAGAAATCACTAAAATAAAGTGAATTTCTGTTATTTCATTTTGCAGTTTAGCCAACTGACCAAAATATTCACTAGAATTTAATTAATATTTTGATATTTTAAAAAATGAAAAATATTTGAATTCTTGTGCATTACTAAAATTCCTGAAATATATTGGCCGAACCATAATTATTCGAAAAAGATAACGCCCACACGTATGGGCGTTTCCATATCGCTCACACGCATGGATCAACGTTTATTTCTGTTTGCACGAATCTTGGCATGTTTTGCCAGATTTTTTTATACTATGTAGAACTGGGCTGGTGTGTGGGCATTGATTCGGTCGCACACACGTACGTTTCACTACGCGGAGGGGCTGTTGTGTGGGCGTTTAGCAGTTCGCCCACACGCCAGTTTCAATGCACGCAGAGGGGCTGGTGTGTGAGCATTTATCAGTTCGCCCACACGCCCGTCTCCTCTCCAACACCCAAAGCTGTCAGTTGCCATTTGTTTTACAGGGTACATGGCAACTAGCCTAGTGTGCTTGTAAGCATATGGCAACTCTCTTTTTATCCGTACATGTTGTTTTGACATGTCTTTTTGTAGTGCTTCATGGCAACTGCCTAGTGTTAGTAGGTGACAACTCTTAAAGTTTTCAAATCATTGCAATTGTAGTAGATCAGACCATACATGGCAACAACTGCAGTTGTCCAAAAATGGCATCTGGCACTTGACCTGAGATGGCAACTGCAGCTGAGCAACCATGGCAACTGTAGTTGTCAGACATGGCAACTGTAGTTCAGCAACATGGCAACTACAGTTAAGCGAACATGGAAGAGGGTCCGGACCATGGCAACCGTGGGGACGCGTGGTGACTGTCACGCGGGGCATGCGGGACCGTGAGGTAGGAGGTCGGACGTACGGGCATGTCCGCGTTATCCATTTTGTCCACACGTAGGCGTGTGGGAGGGACCATGATGCAAAAGACCGGGCGTGTGGGCATTATTTGTTTTTCCCACACATAAACGTGTGGATTGGTTCTCTTAGATGGAAAAAAATTCTGTGCATACTGGCTGCAAAACCCATTCTGTGCATACCCTATGCCAGATGCGGCCACGTGTCCCACCTCGCCATCCCACGCCCCCCTCTCCTCCGCTCCCGTTCTTGGCTTTCTCGGGTCGAACGACTCCTCTCAGCTGCAGGAAACGTTTCTCGGCTCGTCTCGATTCAAGTCAGCATAGGATTATTTTTATGGAAGTCGGCTCCACCACATTCCCCTCATCCGCCACCACCGATGTCGCCTGAGTCGCCTCCATATTATAAGGGCCACCGAGATTTTGCAAGATCTGCTAGAGTTGCTCTTAGGGCATCTCTAACGTGGATATATACTCAAACTTCCCACAACCGTCTGGTGGAGATGTGTTTTGCAATCCAACATGATCCTGTATCGGTTCGCTTAATGATCCGGACGTTCTTTTACCCACAAACCGGAAGCAAACAGGAGGGGAGGGGGCTTGCGGGCATCCGGACTGCTGGCACGCAAGCGTCTGACATCCCTTGCCTACCCAAATTCTCTCCCTCCCGTCGTCCGCACCCTGCCCCCCCCCTCCCCCGAAGCGGTCAACGCCGCTCCAGACCGTTATTGCTGCATTCGTGCCAGCCTAGAGCAGACGCGATTTCTCATGTTGCTCCAGCATTGAAGTAGCTTACCGGCTGAGAGCGCTGCTCGTACCACTTCCAGGTGCACACGACCGCTCCGCGTTCAAATGATAGCCCAACCGTCCACCTCCCTACATTAAACATATGCGGTTACTAAGGAACCTGCTCCAACGCCACCTGATAGTCCGTCTTCCGCCCACCAGTATCCAGCTCGCCGTCTTCCCTACCATCTGCCCGCAATTTAAACTCCAGGCCCAGCAACAGCCACATCCAGCCTCCTCCGCTCCCTATCTCCTCTTGGCACCACGCCCTCCATGGCCTCCTCGAGCTCCAAAGCCCTTTGGGATAGCCTTTCGTCCGAGCAGAAGAAGGAGATCGTCACCATTGCAGCCAGCTAGCCTGCTGGGGCAAACGGACGAGCTCACCGGAGGCCAGCGCTCAGACGCCCCAATGGAATAGGCGGCCGGGAGATGAATCGGCACCACCATCCTCGCCGGCCCATGCTAGCATCACCATGGGCGAGGCCCGTGCTCACTACACCGATATGGTGTTGGTAGAACGGGAGGCCGCATTCCAACAGGCGCAGACCGACCAAGCCTACAACCTCCGCCTCCTCTACAAGCACTGGTGCACGGAGGAGCTAGTCACTACTGGCATGGGCATCTAGTTGGATGTGGATGTGGACAAGCAGAAGGCGTTGCTCTGAACGCGACATCCGCCGCAACTGCTAGCGGTACCGCATCCATCAGTCGGAAGTGTACCGCCAGGACGAGAACGACATCACCAGCTCTGCCTCGGTTGTGGCCCGCTGCCACAACGACAAAGCCGGTACGTCTGCCGGTGCCGCGGGCAGCGAGGAAGAGTAGAGCACGGAAGATCGTCGGCGCCACAGGCAGCGAGGAAGAGTAGAACATGTGATGGAAGCTGCTGCCACTTTGCTTGCTCCTCTCAAGCCTCATGCAGTGCAAGCTGTCCGATTGACAGCAAGGAAAAAAGCGATGCATATATTCCCGCATTTGCAACTTTTTTTGGCCGCATGTGATTGAATGATGGAAAAGGATTAAGAGTGGGCTACGATGTTCCAGAATCTCATTCCTGAATCCTCTAGGTGTGCTGAGTAAAGCGAATATGACGTGACGTGGCCAGCTCGATCGGACATGAGAGGATCAACCAACATTGATTAGTTTGTGTATAAGTGAGTATCTGATCACCTGCTTTTGCCAATCTTCCTATTTATTCTGCTCTTTTGGAAGCCAGATGCTTGTAGAGTTCAAAATGTTTTTCTTTTGGGTCACCTAAGAGTTTATTTGTACCTGCTCTTATCTCTGTTTGGGACACCTAGAAGCTTTCAAAATAATTTGGAAAACATAGTTATCACGGAAGTGGTCTATGCTTGCGGAGCTGAGCTTTTTTTCACTGTTGACTTTGGACACGTAAAGTGGTTGGTCCTCTACACCATGCATGTGAGGTGTATGTAGGTCATCTGTCTATTGTCGCCAGTATTGGCATTTGGCAGTATGCAGGAAGCTCTCAACTAAGCAGGACATTCCAGATAGCATTTGGACCGAAAGCTCTGGAAGAGAGCTTCAGGCTCATGCTTTCCAGGCCTGGGGCGACCGTTGCCATGACTAATAGTACGTACAGGACGTCCGTTGGGTGAGACGAGCCTGGAGTAGTGGAGTGTATCTTCGAAATGGCGAAGCAGGACCACAAAATCGACGGATCAGACCACTGATTTTTGTTTCTTCTACTGAAAAAATCAACGGTTTCTTTTGCTGAAATGGTGCCTATTTAATTTGTCAGTGTGAGTAGACGATCAGTGAGCTAAGGATGCGACGAAATAAGATCAAATCAACTGAAACCACATGGATCAATCATTGGAAGAACACGCCATGGCTAGGAATCCTAGTACTGCTCCCTAGTCTTTTTCGAGTGAGCGTGATGGGGTATTAGATGCTGCTTAATGCAGCAGATTAGATTAGACGGCAACCGACGATCGCTACGTCTATGGCTGCCATGATGATTAAACCTCTGACCCCTCGAGGGAGATTACGCTACAAAGCTGCTTGGTGAGTGAATGGAGAATCCTTGGCCTTTGCCTTTTGATTGTGCATGTGGCTTTGCCATGCACGAGTTAGGCCGTTAGCGCAGGCATGATGATGCCTCGTAGGACATATGCATGATGCCATCCTGATGCCAAAACTTTGTCACCAGCGGATTAAACTAAACCTATGAGCCGTTTGTTTCTTCTGGTTCTTGTTCTATGTTGCCCATGTGGTTTGGTTAGGCATAGTACCACCAAATGATTCAAGCCTTTTCATTTTGACCAAGAATATGTAGGAACCAATGCAAACTGGCAAGTAGTAGGACAAGCAAATAAGTAATAGATTGTGGTACCATGGATAGAAAGAAATCATCACATGAAATGGAACTATATTTGAGGTGCCGGCATGCTCTTTATAAGCTTAGGAACGTTGAATAGTACTATGTTTAAAATACAGATCTGTCCATTTTGAGAAAAATCATAGGAAAGGTCTTGTTGCCTGAATCATGATGCTCTCGTCTCTTGCCACATGTGGAATGAACCAAATGTGGGGTCTCCCGTCATACTAGCACCCTTCTGAACACCATCTTCGAAAGAATTGTCATCGTCACTGAAACAGATATTTGGTGCCTCGTGGGGCGAAACACTTGAGTAATCTTATGGCAGGGGAGTAAGCTTCCTTTAAAAGAAAATGAATGGGCCTCTTGGCCTTTGTACAATTAAATCTCTTAACTAAGGTATCCTACACATCAGGCAGCTGACAAAAAGTATTGCATCGGCCACTTTCATTCGGAATTGCTAGATCTTCATCCAACAACCGAAAACAGATCACACATTGTTCATTTTCAACCTCGCCATATTTTTCCTCATGCAGCCTACTCGCCTGTGATTGCCCTATGTGGCCGGTGGGTGCGCCCTCGCCTCGATATCCCCCACGGCCATGTTGACCACCACCACCGCCCATCACTTTAAGCTCTCCCTTCCTCCACCCTGCAGCTCGTGAAGTTTTGAACTCGCTCTTGCCGGCTATTGCTTGCTCCTACTCATGCACGGCCCGGCCCCACCATGGCCGTCGCTCCTCATGCCATCCCCACCTTCGGCCATGCACGAAACAGCAATGACTGAATCCTAAAAAAGAAATCAGGAGCCTAACATTTCATAAATGTGCTTAACTAATACTACCTCTGCCGGGTTTATTAGTTCCCATCTTATTTTGGGTCTAAGTTTGATCATACATTTGACTAGCAAAATATTAATGCATGTCATTAAATTTATGATGTTGGATTCATATATGAATGTTGTTTTCAATGATATTATTTTTGCTAATATAAATTATATTTTAAGTTAATACGACATAAATTAAAAGCAAATCCCCACGGCTTTGGAGCAGACACGCATGCATGGCTCCATCTCCATCTCTACACTATAATACATTATCCATAGGATAGGACTAGGAGGCCGTCCAGCTAGCGTTAGGTCGTGCAGAGTCCAAATCAGCCCTCTGCACCTCCTGACTACTCCCCATCGCCCGATCAATACATCGACTATACGTAACAAGAACAAAAAGGAAAGAATAAACATGGCAACACGCACACAGACGACATTTATCTCCCAAAAGGAAGCTGCTTTTCATGTTTTCTTTCAACAGGACCAGCAACAGCTAGCAGCAGAAAGGAGGAAGGAATTAAGGGACGGCGACAGCCGCTTGACAAAGGGTACCTCCATCGCCGTCGGTGGTCGCCGCTGGCTCGCCGACGGTAGTGCTATCTGACCGAGCTTGTAGTGTACGCGTTGCAACACGTACTAGCTACCAGGGCACACAGATATAGGATAGATGGCGATCGAGGTGCATATCCATCCCCGGCCCACATTCCAAACCTCACCAAGAAATACTCTGGAAAAGGCGGGCATGCGATTGACCCGGCCAGCCAGCACGGACGGCACACGCAACGTATATCTCTCTCTGCTACATTTTTTTTTTTGAAAAAGGGACTTCCCGGTCTCTGTATCAGAGTGATGCATACAGCCAACTTATTAACCAAATAAAGCAGTGCCAACATGGTGCCAAGGTCTCCAAAAGTAATAAAAAAGCAAAGAAGGCTCACACAGAGCCAAACAAGGCTAGAAACACCAACTAGCCACGAAAAGACGCCACAACCGGCTGGCTAAAAATAAATAGGTAAACTAATTGCCTATCCTATTACATGATCGCCATCCAAACCGGTTGAAGATATCCCGAGCTACCATCTCCCAGCGGAAAGATCCAGTAACCAAATGGTCCCTGGCCTCCATCGGAGTGAGTAGCGACCACAAACGGATTAGTGCCGTGGTTTGGAATATAACCTGCAAAAAATGGATACGTGATATTCTGTTAAAAACCAAATCATTTCTGCAAGTCCAGATAGTCCACAGCAAAGCGCAAACTCCAACCCGAATGTGTCTCGCTAAGTCAGGCTCAATCCCATTAAGCCATGTCCCAAATAATGCGTTGACAGAATTCGGTGGATTGATATTAAAAGCAATGTGGACCGTCCGCCAAAGGACTTTGGCCAACGGGCAATCAAAAAAGAGGTGTCTGATTGTCTCATCCCGATCACAGAAACTACACCTAGTAAGTCATGTCCAATTACGCTTTATCAAGTTGTCCTTAGTTAAAATAACTTGTTTATGAACAAACAACGTAAACACTTTTATTTTCAAAGGAACTTTAACATTCCAAACATGCTTGGAGGTAGGAATGGAGTTCGAATTAATAACATCAATATACATTGATTTAACTGTGAATACTCCAGACTTAGTCAGTTTCCAGCGTAATTCATCGGGTTGTTGAGAAAGCTGAACCTTCATCAGTCTCCTAACTAGACGGAGCCATTCTTCCCAACGATTGCCCGCTAGCGACCGTCGAAACTGAATATTAAGGGGGATAGATTGAAATACCGATGTGACGAATACCTCACGTCGTCGCACAATACGGTACAAAGACGGACCTTTAATGGCCAAGGGTGTCTCGCCGAGTCAAGTATCCTCCTAGAAACATGTACTAGCGCCGTTTCCAATAACAAACTTCATCCTATTAAACAAAGATTGTTTGACTTTCATCAGTCCTTTCCAGAAAGGTGAATCAGTCGGCCTGACTGTGATCTGGAACAAAGTTTTTGTCTCGAGATACTTGCTGCGAAGGATTTGAGCCCACATAGCATCATTCTCCGATGAGAGTTTCCACAGCCACTTGCTAAGAAGGCATCTGTTCTTAACTTATAGATTCTCAATACCAAGACCCCCTTGGTCTTTCGGTCTACAGATGATATCCCATTTAGCAAGCCGATATTTTCTTTTAAGCTCATCACCCTGCCAAAAGAAACGCGATCGATAAAAGTCCATTCTTTTCCTAACACCAACTGGGACCTCAAAAAACAATAGGAGAAACATAGGCGTACTCGTGATCACCGAATTTATCAGGATTAATCGGCCTCCGTATGACATGAGCTTACCCTTCCAGCAACTCAGTTTCTTCTCAAATCGGTCCTCGATGCACTTCCATTCTCTGTTTGTCAGCCTACGATGGTGGATTGGAATACCTAGGTAAGAGAAGGGTAACTCTCCCAACTCACACCCAAACAATTGCCTATAAGCCTCTTGTTCTTCTTTGGCTCTACCAAAACAGAACAACTCGCTCTTATGAAAGTTAATCTTTAACCTGGTCAATTGTTCAAATAGGCATAACACAAGCTTCATATTTCTCGCCTTGGCCAAGTCATGCTCCATAAAGATAATTGTATCATCGGCGTACTGAAGGATGGATACACCTCCATCAACAAGATGAGGTACCAATCCGCCTACTTGACCATTTTTCTTAGCCCTTCCTATCAAAATTGCTAACATATCCACCACAATGTTAAACAGGATAGGGGACATCGGATCTCCTTGTCTTAGGTCTTTATGTGTCTGGAAGTAATGACCTATATCTTTATTTACTTTAATTCTCACACTACCTTTTTGCGTAAATGATTCAACCTGTCGGCGCCAGGCTTCATCAAAACCTTTTATACGCAATGACTGTTGGAGGAATGGCCATTTGACCTTATCGTACGCTTTCTCGAAATCCATCTTAAAAATTACTCCATCTAATTTTTTGGAATGGATTTCATGGAGCGTTTCATGCAGGACGACCACCCCTTCAAGGATATTTCTGTCCGGCATGAAAGCAGTTTGGGACTGTTGCACCACAGAATGCGCAATCTGTGCGAGCCTATTAGTCCCGACCTTGGTGAAGACTTTGAAACTAACATTGAGGAGGCAGATCGACCCGAACTGCTCAATTCTCACAACATTCGTTTTCTTAGGAAGCAGTGTGATAGTTCCAAAATTCAAGTGAAATAAGTGAAGCTGTCCAGAGAACATATCGTGGAACATAGGTAGCAAATCCCCCTTAATAATGTGCCAACACTTTTTATAGAACTCGACCGGGAATCCATTCGGTCCGGAAGCCTTATTGTTTTTCATCTATGCAATAGCATCAAACACCTCCTTCTCTGAGAACGGGGCAACCAGAATATCATTGTCGGCAGCCGATAGTTGAGGCACATCCTCAGTCCTGGACTCGTCGAGGGACACACAATTATCCTCCGGAGGTCCAAATAACTGCCTATAATACTCGGTAATATATGTTTTTAGGTTATCCTGTTCTAAAATAGTGTCCTCATCTTGTTCAAGTTAAAAGATTGGCTTTGAAGTTTTGTGTCGCTTGCGTTATCTCACTAGTTAGCAGCTACTGCCACTACCTGACGGCCGGTGATCTGCTAGCTGGTTGCCAACTTGCCAATGTACGTGGAGTGACGGAGTTCGCGGCCGGCCGGCCGTGCTGCCGTCGGAAAGTTAGTCAGGGGGGTTGACATGGAGCTCGACGATGGGCAAGCCAGCCCACTCACCCACTCTCTTGATCCGGTCATGTGCGTTCTGACACCACGCATGCATGCAAGTTCCACGCGTATCTATTCTTAGTCTGATTTCCCGCCAATTAGTAAACTACATGCATGCGTACGTACGTACCCACTACCTGGGTGATTTTGTTGCTACGTCCATCGATCGATCAGTTACCACTCTCATGATGACATGGTTACCCGTAGAGAATTAAGTACATGCATTAGCGAGATAATTAAAGTTAACATGCACCGCCATTACAGTGCGAGATCGATCGCGGGTTATAATTACGCTCAGGAAGAAGTGTGCACAGCCTCCACTAGTTGATCATCATGCCTGACAATTCAGTTTTAACGGTGCCCGCACTACCGAGCCCAGTGAGCAAGTGAGGATTTTACAAGCAAGTGGTACTCCGTAGCTTCTAGCTAGCCGTGCAGCAGTGAGTATTGCTGGCGTCTAGAAGGATGAAGTACGCGTGTGCACATGGACACTCAGCCACGCTCGCATTCCGGCCATGGCGACGCGACCGGGACGGCGACGGAGGAGGCAAAGCGGAAAAGGAGCAAATATTCCCGCTCCTCCTCCGGGCTCCGGCGGTCCGTGGGCTGGGCGTGTACGTTCTGACAAACACACCCGGCCATAAAGCGCACGTTTGGTCGCTAGCAGTGTCGCTGGCGCTGCAGTAGCTTGTGCCCGTCGAATCTGTGGCAGGACCCAGCTAGCTACATGCATACCTGGTCTACCTCTCTCGCTCTCTATGTACCGACCGACCGGCCGGGTCGAGCTGCTGTTGATATGCATGTTGTGTTGCGTCTGGGTTACAGCGGCCAGCTAGGATGCATATGCATGTAGTACGTCCGGCCATCTGCGTAGGCGCGTGTTGCTAGCCTCCTAACGTCGGTAAACCGGCCAGAAATTCTTCTTCTAGCTCGCTGGACCGATCTCTGCCACCAAACGGCAGCTTTGCACATTGCACTGCACCTACAAATAGATCGATCATCAGAAGGACAATACTGTTGCAAAGCGTTCTTTTACAGTGTCTAGTACAACGACACCTTGCTCTCTCTTAATTGCACCAACCATGGATGGATCTCTGGATATATGCATATGCCGTATCAGAAGTTAAGAACAGCATGTGTAGGTGCCTTGTTTTTTTAGACAAATATTGCTGCAGAAGAGGATGAATAGAGGCTTCGTCTGGAATTCTGACAGGAAAGTGGAGCGTGGGTGCCTTGTTCTACCTCCTGTTCTGCCCGTACGCGTCTCCGTTGTTGTTATTTCCGTTTCAAGTAATCAACACGGGAGATTCCACAGGAGAAACCCTCCTGAGCACGACCTCCCCTCCGTCCTAGGGTTGCCGCGCCGCCGCCGCCGGCTCCCCTGTGCGGAGCCACCGCCACGGCCGGAGCCCGCCGGAGCCGCGAGCCTCTCCCGCTCCCCTGCCCCTCCCCACATTTCCTCCCTTCCCCGTACCCCCCGCGTCGCCTCCCCGGGCGAGGCGACCGGGGCCCCCTCCGCCGCTCCCCTCCAGGCTCCCTCCTCGCTCCTCCCTTCTCCCGCCGCCGCCAGCGAGCGCCGCCGGGCCTCGGCCGCATAGTGCCAGCGGCAGCGGGTCTGCCCTTTCCCGCGCGCGACCCCCCTTGCTCGGACGGCGGTGGTTGGCGGGGGTGCTCCTCGGTCGGCGGTGATGTCGCATGCCAAGGTGGCTCTTGACGCGACGGTGCGGCCGTTGGCCGTGGGGCGGCACGGTGGCGCTGGTGGCTGGCGGCGCCCGCCCAGGCCAGATCTGGGCCCATTTGGGCCCCATCTGGGTTGGGGTGGGCCGGTGGCTCAGTGTTCGGCGGCGTCGTTCCCTGGTGGTGGTTTGGTGGCAGTGGTCTCGGGCGGTGAGGACTTCGTCGGTCGGCGAGTTGCAGCGTGTGACAAGATTGTCGGGGTCCAAGTTGGCCATCGGGGCCCGGCAAGTCCTTGTCGCCGCGTCCGGTCGTCTCTGCTGTGGCGGTGGAGGCGGTCCCCTCCCCCCCCCCCCCCCCCTCCGGGTCGAGTTGCGGTAGCTCCCATGGCCGGGGTCTCCTTGCCCGCTCCAGCCCTCGTGTTGGCAGCTCCAGTGAGGCGACGAGGGTTGTCCGGTATCCGTGGTGGCATAGGCTGGTGGGCGGCTGTTGGGGTGGTGCATCTTGAAGTGCATGGGGTGGTGGTGGTGGTTGTGGATCGGGAGAAATCCCCGTCGGCGTGTCTGACACCGATGCGGTGATGCTTGTGGGTGCCATCGGACCTTCCTGAGGGGCGTCGGATATATCCCTTCCCCACCATCCCTTGCGTACCGGGGGAAACCCTAGAACTTGTTCAGACAGTAGTGGCGGCGTCATCGCATTCCTTCTTGAAGGTGTTGCTTTGTGTGCAGCGCTGTGAGATGCTGGGAGCGCGGTGGTACTTCGTCGGAGGGTGCAGCGATTGCCGGTCTTCCTTTCTTCGTTGATTTGTCGGTGTTGGCATTTGTTTCTCTTTTTTTGTGTTTTTTTTTGGGCTTATTTGTGCTGCGGCCCCAGCAAGCTGAATATATCGGATGTTTGCTTTACAATATAATAAAGGGGAGGAAACCCTTTATTGTCAAGTAATCAACACGGACAAGACCCAACCTATATAAAGAGAAAATCGTAAGGAGTAATTCCAACTACACTTTCCGAGTCATGGACAGTAATAGTACGTTTAGCGTAAACTACAGTCAGATTATCGATTGCCTTATCCATTTCTTCTACAGCCATGCATACGTATACGTACATACAATACATGTACACGTAGGTCGGCCGGCCGGCAACCTACCTTGCCGGCAAGCACGCGTATGCCGACTACAGCCGATCACATCACCGTCTACCCATCCGTGTAATCCGAGAATACTGCGAAAACCCCGGCCGTGTCTCTTTCCGGCGAGCAGAATCCACTCTGAGGATGGACTCCTCACTCGCTTTTCTAGGTAAAAGATCGAGGAAGTTGCCGTCGTATCCAATATCGTTGCCGGTAAAACTCATCATCATGCATGTACTATGCGCGCGCAACGCCCATTAGTTTATGAACAAAAATCCTGCGAGTCGACACGCTGGATCGAGTTCGATTGATTAGATTCGAGCTGGGTTTCGATTAGATTCGAGTCGTCCGTAATCCATCCATCAATCTGTCGATCGATCGTCTTTGACCACTCGCCCCACTTACTTTTAACTAATCCATCCATGGTAGCTAGCTAGCTATATGGTCTTGTAGCAACAGTACGTGCATCGACACGGCCGGACATGGAGCGCGAAGTGGCACAACAGAACAGGCCGAGGTGTAGTAACAGTTACTAGGGGATATTTCATAAAGAAAAAGCAGGGTGCATTAGTAGTAGTAGTAGTAGTAGGGCCGTTTAGAGGCCAGCGGCAGGACACATCAAGGCTGGAGTGGCCATTAACGGGTCGACACAGCTCGCGATTACCATCGGTCGTACATGACAGCTGACTAATCTCATAATTAATTCGCTATTAGTTTGGTGCATGCATGATGCAGATTATTAGCTGAGGCTAAGCTAGAATTAATTATGCTGCCTGCCTGCCTACCGGCAAAAGCCTCCACAGTAAGATTGCTTACCAATAACTCCTGTAGTCTAGTACTGACGGAGAGATCGGTCGAGATCGACTCGGCATCCAAGTAAACACCAGTCAGATACTACTACTAACATAAACGCTTTGTGGGTACCCTAAAAAGGTAAAGAACGATCAAGAACAGGTGCTTGATCAGCTACTAGTGCGATCGGCCCGTACGTGTTGTTTTACGGGAACCACGTCCTCTTTTATTAAGGTGGTGGACTTGGGACTTAGACTTGCACGATCTAAAAACGTACTACGAACGTGAGAGCGCGTGTGTGTACGTGCGACGATGGAGCAGCTGTTTCCAACCAATTGCAACGCCGCCGTCCATCCGTTGACGATCATAAGCTAGCCAGCTATCGCACGAAAAAAGATGACGTAGCTGGCGCCGTGACGGCCGGCGGCAGGCAGTGCGTGCTCGCCTCCGCGCCCGCCCGGCAGTCGGATAGAATGGACGTGCGTGCCGACGCGAGCACGGGCAGAACGATTTGCGGGGGTCTCAGGCCGGCGACGAGCTGACCACGGTTTAACTCTGGGGCATGCAGTATCGATCGATCTTGATCCGACGGGAAAAATGTGTAAATAGAGTACATGCATGGGGTAATAATCATCGAATAAGCACAACCGATACGAAATAGCTAGGGAAATTGGGTCATGCTAGCTAGTTATTTTAAAGATGTTGCTATTTTTTTTTCTTGGCACGTTTCATCTTCATAAAGGTGAAGAATCTGTGAGATCCTCCCCCGACCCCGACCCCCTTCCCCTTCCTCGCCCTAGCGCCGCCTCCCCCGGAGGACTGCTAGGGCGGCGTGCCGACCCTTCCCTCCGCCCCCCTCCTCCTCCCTCCTCCCCCGCCACCACCAACGGGCGCCCCCAGATGTGGCCCTGATGGTGTTGGCGGCGGCAGGACCTCCATTCCCCATGCACGACTCCTCTTTTGGTGCAGGGGTGGCCACGGTGCAGCTCGGTCGACAGCGGCCTGGCGCCCTGGTGGTGGTGGCCGGCAGCCAGCATGGTAGTGGCAGTTCCCTTGGCGGCGGGGCGGCTGGGCGTCGTGGGGTGGCTGGCAGCGCGACACTGGCCCAGATCCGGGCCCGTAGGGCCCCATCTGGGCTCTAGAGGGCCAGCTCCGGCGTGTCCTGGTTGCCTCCTGCGTGGTGTGGAGGGGAAGCTCGGACGGGGGTCGGCGACGCCAACGGCATGCTCTCTGTAGCGCGTCGGCGGGAGCTTCACGAGCATTTCAGAGCCTGGCCGGGCCTGTGGGCCCACGGGCCTGGTTTGCTTCTGCTGGCGCGTCCGGTCGGGTATATATCGTCGTTGACGGTGGAGGTCGTGCCCTCCCGCAGGCTGATGGTACCGTTGTCCCGAGTCCCGGCTCTTCTTCTTTCTATGCACACCTCACCCCGCGGTGCCGTGGTGAGACAGCGTGGATGGCTTCATGATCGTGTTCATGCATGGTGGTGGCCGGTATGGTGCAGTGGTCCAGAGCATCTAGGGTGATGGTTGGGACCGGGAGAAATCCCTATCGGCATGTCCGATACCGACGCGGTGGCGCCTGAGGGTGCCGCCAGACCTCCCTGGAGGGCATCAGGGGCTACCCTTCCTCTCTCCTCACCGCGTACCAGGAGAAACCCTTGGCAGCGGTGTCATCATCGTGGCGTCCCTTCTTGGATGTGTTGTTTGGTACCGGCGCTTCGGAGTCTAGGAGCTAGGTGGGAGATCTCCCGTGGGCGCAGCGGTCGCGAGGTTTCTTTGTTTTTGTTGATCCGCCGGTGTTGGCATTTGTTCCTTTTGTATTTTTTTTTTTGTTTTTTTATATGACTGTGCTGCTTCCGTCCCAGCATCTATCGGTTGTTGTATCGGTGTTGTTACTTTGTAATACAAAGGGGATTCTTTTTGGGTTCAAGTTTTAGGTGAACCAAGTCATCTTTTTTAAGGCTGGTACTTAGACTGACCGACCTAAAATCGTACAGCACGTACGTACCCCCGGCCGGCCGGCCCGTGGCAATTGCCATGACCCCGTACATGCGTGCGACGGAGCAGGTCGGCAAATTAAGCCAAGGAGGCACAGGGCCGGAGTCGCTAGTTGACCTGCCTGCTTGCTTTGGCCGTTAAAAGCACGTCCGGAAAAGTTCGACGACGAACTTCCCACGGATGGCTACACGGATCGGGCGCTCGCCTGGCGCCGTGGTGCTTCGTGCGTGCTCGCAAGTCGCAGCCGTGGCCGCCGGACAGCTTCGTGGGGCTGCCGACGGCGTACGTCCGTGGGGATCGTTTCGGTCGGTCCCCACGACGCACGCTGGAGCCGTGGCCGCGACGACGGCGTACGGTCTACTGCTTGCGGTTGTAACTAGCATGCAGATTAGGTCTCCACTCGACGTCGGCGGCGGCCACGACTTGTCTCTCGGAGCAGCATGGGTGCGTGCACGTACGGGAAACGGTAGAGATGGAGGAGAGAAGCGTGCACGCACTGTGCCATCCAGCTAGCGGGTGCGCCTGCCAGGTTTACTCGCTATCCTGTCCGGTCGGATGGTGCATGCGAGCCGGCAGGCCTCGGTCCTGTGTCGCTGTTGGGCCCTCTTAAAAGGGCACATTGTATAAAACATTTAGACAATTCTATTCAGATAGCATCCAAAATAGTTCAATTTCGGCTGTCCAAAACGACTCATAAAAAAGAACGAGAGGAGTATTTTTATTAGGACACATTGTATTGTGAGTTATAAAAGGGTCTTCTACTAGTCTCAAACTTAATTTCTTAAATTTTGAGTAGTTAAATAATGGTCTTTGATATTTAACCATCTTCGATGGCATCCATTCTAGATCTGACGGCTGTAATTATTCTGATCCATCCAATATCAATAACTAAATGCAATCTCCTTTGTGTCGTTGCCTCCAAACAAATTGCAGAGGGTAACCCAGTGAGAGATTACATAGGCATACAATCAGCAGTGAATCGGAAGGCACTATCGAAGCACAACGTAGCAACAACAAACATTACGGTTTTGCAAACACTGACTCCTACAATGTACATTATCACCCTATCGTGGTAATTCGAAACACCCAACAAAGGTTACTAAACAAAAGGCTCAGACATCCATCAGGCGCCCAACACTGCAACAGAGATTACAGAACTAAACCCTTCATTTTCTTTCAAAGAGGAGGTAGAGAACATCATTCTTATTAGGTACATTGTCTTGTCGTTGTAACATGCTACGGCCAAGGCAAGGATTTTCATCCTGGTTGCCAAAACCGACCATTGAAGGCTAGCACATCAACGACAACCAACACACAAAGACATCTCAATCATCAGTTGCCACCCGGGCAAGACACGTCCTGAAGGGCAACACAGCTGCACTAGCCAACACGTCGCTCCACATAGGAGCAAGTCGTCGCCGCACTCCTCTGTCTTCGCGTGGCTACTCGCGTCGTGGTGCTGCATAGGGTCCCCCACCGCTCCTCCTCATCATTGTTGCCTCTGTCATCTGACGCATGCCCAACCACGCTGATCGGTGCATGGCTCTCCCCGGGAGCAAGTCATTGCCGCACTCGAGCAACTCTAGGAGGCCAAAGAGACCACTGTCAGATAGGGTACCACCGCCGGTTAGCGTTGTCAGGGTGGCAGAGAGGGCAGGCGGGTCCAATCCGGCGGCGAGCGGGGCATCCAATGTGGAGGCGGTAGCATGCAACGACGGAGGCCGGACTGGTGCCATCGCATGTGGAGAGGAGGGGAAGGATTCTTTTTTGCTGAGAATCATTTGCGGGCGCTTAAAAACGAGGAGGTGAAGCAGTTTTTTTTTACATAACTCCGCAAAATTCGAAGGAGTTAACCAAATGGGGTTCGGCTCGGCAAGGTTAAATCCTCAAAACATGAAATTTTAAAGAGTTAAAAGCGTTTTAAGGAATGGTCTAGAGATGCTCATAATTGAGGAAGCTAATCACACTTTACATGGGGCCAACTGAAAGAGTCATGTGCGTGGGGTTTAGCAGCTGGGTTAGAGCCTTCCACTAACTCAATGGCGAGGGTTCATCTTCTTTTCTTGTTCTACTCTATGCATACTTATACCCAATTTTTTTTAGAAAGAAATCCCTACTGCAGTTTCGCGGTAACAAAAGTCAAAACCATTTTCGATTCGCCAGTGAACGCTTCTTTTCGCTAGAACTAAACAGTTCGTTAAAGTCACACCGCCTGCCTGTGAGCAGCAAGTTTTACTACTGATTGGTTTCGTCTACCTGTCAGTGTTGAGTGGCGATCCGGGAATGACACGCGTTTTCCAGGTAGTGTCGTCAAGCCCGCGGTTGGGCGCCCAAATGTAACTTTGTACTGCGAACAAGGCAATCACTCAACTCTTTCGAACAAGATCGTCCAAACCACAATGCCATGCACGGTGCCAAAAGTATTGTGCTTTGTAGCTTGGGGAGCAGGTTCCAAACAGAGGCGCAGAGTTTCCAGCACGTGATGTCATAAAACCATGTTGACTAATTAATTGCTTGGCGTGCAAAATATGTGGCATATATATATAGTAAGAATACGGAATGAGTTGTCGATTCATAATAGACGTACATGTTGCAGTTGTTACTAGTGACTATAGTACACGGAATGAGCTGTCGATTCATCATCATTATTTAACAGAAGATGTAGTTATGGTATAGCTTGTTAGGGTCAATGAATTAGGTGCTGCTAGCATAGTTATAGTATAGCTTGAAATATCAAAGTCAAGAGCCGTTGTTCTCCTGTGACGACTTAGGCGATCGACAATTTTCAAAGGCAATTATTTCTATCAATTTCTAGTCTCCATCCCCGCTTTTGGCCCCTGCAGCGGGAAAAAGCGCGAGACAGATTTGCACGGGATCGAACACTACAACTGAGCTGCAGAATCATCTGCTTGCACACATTTCTTTATCGGTTTACCAGAGAAGTCAAGAAAGCTGCTCCATTGCTTTGGGCTTTCCTCCCTCCAATAGCCAGCCATGGATGGATCGTCGGCTGGGAAAGCTGGCCATCTAGTACTGTTCCTGTCCTCCAACCGAAACTGAGCAGCGCAACTTTTACCACCTTCCCAGCTTAATTTCCTCTTAATTTATCGCAACATCACGCATGAACATGAACAAAAAGAGAGAGAAACGGCTGGCACATACACATCTTTTGCTTTCTGCGGCTTAATTTCCTCTTATAATTTATGACAACATCACGCATGAACATGAAAAATAGAAGAGAGATCGACAACGTTCCTGTCGCTGATCGACGATGCTGTTAGATTGTTAGTGCTAGCTGTTGCAGTAGGTTCAGTGGTGGTTACGGTGGAACCTGATGAACTTGCGGATTATTCTCCGTGTGCAGCACTTGACGGATCGACTAGCTGGGTGAAGCGTGAGTGCCCGAAGAAGAAGCGGGCAAAAAGGGTGGACACGCCATTGCAGCTTGGTAGGCGTGATGGCGACGCACCGAGAAAATAATGTACGTGCGGAGATATCCTGACATTAAGACACGGTACATCTTTAGTTGGAAGTTGGAGGCTTAAGCCTCACTAGCAATAACCAGTTTGCGAGTATTAGTACATTATAGTAGCTCGCAGAGTAAATTGCAAGAAACCACCGTACTAAAGGCTAAGTTGGCACAGAAGACGACTTTACTTTTTTTTTTGACAGAATATACCATGTCTAGCGTAACCTTCTGACAAATAACATTGATACGCCGATTAGACTTGTTTGGGTACGTTTATGATAGGTGGGCCCATTTTTGAATACGTGGCGTAACAGTTCACATGAGCCGATGTTCGACATGGCCTTTTTCCGAAATCGTGCCAACCTTCCTCCCCGGGCTGCTGGCCGTCCCCAAACCTTCCTTCGCCGCTGGCCAGATAACCCCTGCCCTTCCGACGCCATGCCCAACGCCGGATCTGCAGCCGGCGCCTAGAAGCCTCCTAGCACGTTATTAGCGGGACCCATCTGTCATAAACGCATTCAAATGAGGCTAATCCGCCAACCAGTATTATTTGTCAAAAGATTACACTTGACACTAGTAGAAAACAGGGCTTTGGTCCAGGCCGGGTCAGCCCATTAGTCCCGGTTCAGTCCAGAACCAGGACCAATGGGGGCATTGGTCCCGGTTCGTGAGCCCAGGGGGCCGGCCGGGCCACGTGGGCCATTGGTCCCGGTTCATCTGGACCTTTTGGTCCCAGTTGGTGGGATGAACCGGGACCAATGGGCGTCGCTCCTGGCCCACCACCATTGGTCCCGGTTGGTGGCTAGAACCGGGACATAAACCGGGACTAAAGGGGGGCCTTTGGTCCCGGTTCTAGCCACCAACCGGGACCAATGAGGTGCCTATATATACCCCTCGCTCACGAGCAGAGCACCCCAGTGCTCTGTTTTTCTCTGGCCGAGGGGGAGAGGGCTTGGTGGTGCTCTAGCTCATCTCCTATGCACACAAGGTGTTCGATGGAATGCCCGAGCCACACTACTTAAGCTTTCTCCTCTCCAAGCTCGACCTCCAAACTCCATTTTCCATAATATTTGTCTAGGTTTAGCGGTCTGTCACGCCCCGTCCCCGTCTTCACCGCCGTCGATCACCCGCGCCGAGCTCATCGCCGGCACCACCGTGGTGAGCCTCTTGTTCTTATCTTCTTTCTGAAAGGAAAAATATTCTTACTTGTATGTTTACATAGATACTTGTATTATTTTCTTACTTTTATTATCGCATCTTATATAGTGCGATGGTTTTGGTATCCGCCCCCGTCGGCCCTCGTCCTGTCTATGATTCGGATGTGGTATATATATTATCTTTATAACTATTGGTTCATTTATTGTTTATGAAAATTATGCCGACCAACGTGACATAGATTTTATTTATGTAGGATGTATGTGAATCAGAAATGCCAACCGACCCTATTGTCGAGAGGTTAAATTTAATTGAAGAAGAAAACAATTTGTTGAAGGAAAAAATAAAAAAAATTGAGGAGGAGAAGATGATATTGGAGTTGCATGTTGCGGATGTCGTCGATGATCACAAGATCAAGATGGATGCAATGCGCTTGAAGATTAGAAAGATTAGAAAATATGCCATTCATACCGAGGCTTGGTATCATTATGCCGCTGGATCAATTGTTACCTTGGTTGCGATTATGATCGCATTTGTTTTCGCATTGAAATGTTTTACATAGTTTCAATGTATGGTTTAATTAATTAGATGCTCTGGAGAGCTATATGTTGTTAGATGAGAACTATGTATGCACTTTGGTTTTAATGTGATGATGAACTTCTATTAATCTGGACACTTAATTATATATAATGCACGTAGATGAACTGGCAATGGATGTACGGTGACAGACACACCTGCGAGTACATTAAGGGCGTGCATGAGTTTCTCGATGCGGCTGAGGCAAACAAGCAGAATGGTTTCATGTGTTGTCCATGCACTGAATGTGGGAATACGAGGTCTTACTCTAACCGGAAAATCCTTCACTCCCACCTGCTTTACAAGGGTTTCATGCCACACTATAATGTTTGGACGAGGCACGGAGAAATAGGGGTTATGATGGAAGACGGCGAAGAAGAAGAGTACGATGACAACTATGTGCCCCCTGAATACGGTGATGCTGCAACGGGGGGAGCTGGTGAAGATCAAGAGGAACCAGACGATGTGCCCAATGATGCTGCAACGGGTGAAGCTGCTGAAGATAAAGAGGAACCAGACGATGTGCCCGATGATGATGATCTCCGCCGGGTCATTGTCGATGCAAGGACGCAATGCGAAAGTCAAAAGGAGAAGCTGAAGTTCGATCGCATGTTAGAGGATCACAAAAAAGGGTTATACCCCAATTGCGAAGATGGCAACACAAAGCTCGGTACCATACTGGAATTGCTGCAGTGGAAGGCAGAGAATGCTGTGGCTGACAAAGGATTTGAGAAGCTACTGAAAATATTGAAGAAGAAGCTTCCAAAGGATAACGAATTGCCCGACAGTACATACGCAGCAAAGAAGGTCGTATGCCCTCTAGGATTGGAGGTGGAGAAGATACATGCATGCCCTAATGACTGCATCCTCTACCGTGGTGCATACAAGGATCTGAACGCATGCCCGGTATGCGGTGCATTGCGGTATAAGATCAGACGAGATGACCCTGGTGATGTTGACGGCGAGCCTCCCAGGAAGAGGGTTCCTGTGAAGGTGATGTGGTATGCTCCTATAATACCACGGTTGAAACGTCTGTTCAGAAACGAAGAGCATGCCAAGTTGATGCGATGGCACAGTGAGAACCAAAAGAAAGATGGAAAGTTAAGAGCACCCGCTGACGGGTCGCAGTGGAGAAAAATCGAGAGAAAGTACTGGGATGAGTTTGCAAAGGACCCAAGGAATGTATGGTTTGCTTTAAGCGCGGATGGCATTAATCCTTTCGGGGAGCAGAGCAGCAATCACAGCACCAGGCCCGTGACTCTATGTATGTATAACCTTCCTCCTTGGATGTGCATGAAGTGGAAGTTCATTATGATGCCAGTTCTCATCCAAGGCCCTAAGCAACCCGGCAACGAAATTGATGTGTACCTAAGGCCATTAGTTGAAGAACTTTTACAGCTGTGGACATCGCAAATTTCTTCCGCGCAGGCATGCCGTAAGAAAGAAAGGCAAGCATTTCAAAGGTGAGGCGGATCACCGGACGAAGCCTCGCCGCCGTACTGGTGCTGATGTACATGATATGGTCAAGGATTTGAAGGTAGTCGTTGGAAAGGGTCCTGGTGGACAACCTGTTCTGAATGACGCTGACAGACGTGCACCCATGTGGAAGAAGAAATCTATATTTTGGGACCTACCCTATTGGAAAGACCTAGAGGTCCGCTCTTCAATCGACGTGACGCACGTGACGAAGAACCTTTGCGTGAACCTTCTAGGCTTCTTGGGCATGTATGGGAAGACAAAAGATACACCTGAGGCACGGGAGGACCTGCAACGTTTGCACGAAAAAGACGGCATGCCTCCGAAGCAGTATAAAGGTCCTGCCAGCTACGCTCTTACGAAAGAAGAGAAAGAAATCTTCTTTGAATGCCTGCTCAGTATGAAGGTCACGACTGGCTTCTCGTCGAATATAAAGGGAATAATAAATATGCCAGAGAAAAAGTTTCAGAACCTAAAGTCTCATGACTGCCACGTGATTATGACGCAACTGCTTCCGGTTGCATTGAGGGGGCTTCTACCAAAAAACGTCCGATTAGCCATTGTGAAGCTAGGTGCATTCCTCAATGCAATCTCTCAGAAGGTGATCGATCCAGAAATCGTACCAAGGCTAAGGAGTGATGTGGCGCAATGTCTTGTCAGTTTCAAGCTGGTGTTCCCACCATCCTTCTTCAATATCATGACGCACGTCCTAATTCATCTAGTCGACGAGATTGTTATCCCGGGGCCCGTATTTCTACACAATATGTTCCCCTTTGAGAGGTTCATGGGAGTCCTAAAGAAATATGTCTGTAACCGCGCTAGGCCAGAAGGAAGCATCTCCATGGGCCATCAAACAGGGGATGTTATCGAGTTTTGTGTTGACTTCATTCCTGGCCTTAAAAAGATAGGTCTCCCTAAATCGCGGTATCAGGGGAGACTGGCTGGAAAAGGCACTTTTGGAAGAGACTCAAAAATATGCAGGGACGGATATTCTTGGTCTCAAGCACACTACACAGTTCTACAGAACTCTACCTTGGTGACCCCGTATGTCGATGAACACAAGAACAGTCTGCGCTCCAAACACCCGGAGCAGTGCGACGACTGGATTACGTGTGAACACACCAGGACTTTCAGCAGTTGGTTAGAAACACGTCTCAGAGGTGACAACACTGTTTTTGATGAGTTGTACTTGTTGTCCAGGGGACCATCTTTGACTGTATTGACTTACAAAGGATATGAGATAAATGGGAATACATTTTACACGATCGCCCAAGATCAAAAGAGCACCAACCAAAACAGCGGTGTCCGCTTTAATGCAGCAACCAAGAGCGGAAAGGACACATATTATGGTTACATAGTGGACATATGGGAACTTGACGACGGACCTGATTTTAAGGTCCCTTTGTTTAAGTGCAAATGGGTCAATCTGTTAGGCGGCGGGGTACTGGTAGACCCACAGTACGGAATGACAACAGTGGATCTGAAAAATCTTGGGTACACTGACTAACCGTTCATCCTAGCCAATGATGTGGCACAGGTTATCTATGTGAAGGACATGTCTACCAAACCGAGAAAAAGAAAAGATAAGGAAGCGAATACATCATACGATGAGCCAAAGCGCCACATAGTTCTTTCAGGAAAAGGGACATCCTGGGAGTGGACGGCAAGACAGACATGTCTGAAGATTATGAAAAGTTTCATGAAATTCCTCCCTTCAATGTCAAGGCTGACCCAAGCATCCTGATAAACAATGAAGATTATCCATGGTTACGGCGCAATAAGCAAATGACACAAGCGTAGAAAAAGTGAAGACTTTCTCCCGCAACTATTTTGATGATACCATGCCAACTTTGTAACACACGAACATGCTACCATTGTCCGTTTTGTACATGCACATGCTATGTGGGTGAAATTATGATACCATGCCAACTTTCAACTTTTTCAGAGTTCATTTGAAATGCTTTCATATCTTATGGTTCGGCCCTCGTAATACCATGACCATTAGTCCCTGGCCCATGCCAACTTTCAACTTTCAACTTTCTAAAACTAATGACACTAACAGAAAGTTTATAATTTTGCTCCTCGCCCCTGGCCCATGACCATTAGTCCCGGTTTGTGCCACAAACCGGGACTAAAGGGTTGGTCCTCGTTGCGGGTAGAGTTTAGTCCCACCTCGCCAACCGAAGGGAGCTCACACCGGTTTATAAGCCCTTCCCTCTCTGCCTTGTTGAGCTCCCCTCAAAGTGAAAATAGATGCCCTAATAGAGAAAAGTTTAACCTAAATTCATACTGAATTTCTCTGAAATTCATAGAAATTTACTATGAATTTAGGTTGAATTTTCTCTATAAGCGCATCTATTCTCATTTTTTAGTAAGTTAATCACAAACTTGTGTTTCAAACAATTTTCAAAGAATTCAAATTTTAACTATTCAAATTTGAAAACTAATGGCACTAACAGAAAGTTTATAATTTTTCTAAAACTAATGGCACTAACAGAAATTTTATAATTTTGCTAACCTAAAAGCAAACAGAATTAAAAATTAAAGCAAAAAACAAAAGAAAATAAATAATGCAAAAAACAAATAAAAAACAGGGAAAAAACTATTTTTATAGTAGAGTTAATCACAAAATAAAATGGCACTAACAGAAAGTTTATAATTTTTCTAAAACTAAAAGCAAAAAGAATAAAAAAATAAAGCAAAAAACAAAAGAAAATAAATAATGCAGAAAACAAAACAAAAAAACTGGAAAAAATAGCAACAATAAGTATTTTGTTGTAAGTAGAAACAAAATAAAATAAATAAAGCAACAAAGAAAACAAAAAAACAAAAAAAGTGTTTTCAAATTTGAAAACTAATGGCATTAACAAAAAGTTTATAATTTTTCTAAAACTAAAAGCATAAAGAATTAAAAAATAAAGCAAAAAACAAAAGAAAATAAAATAAATAAAAAAGGCAACAAAAAACAAAAAAATGCCACCTACTGGGCCCCCACGGCCTGAATACGACTAGAAACCCATCAAAGGGGCCAGGATTCAGGCCCGCAGGAGGCCCAGTAGGCCCACAGGCATAGCAGTGACAATTAGGCCCGTAAGCCTGCAATGGAGAGAAGCTCGAGAGGGGTGCGGCAGTGGGGCTTATAAACCACTGCGCACCCCTCTCAACTAGCGAGGTGGGACTAAACTTTCGACGCCGCAGCCGCACAAGGCCTTTGGTCCCGGTTGGTGGCACCAACCGGGACTAAAGGGGGCATTGGTCACGGTTCGTGGCACCAACCGTGACCAATGCCCCCTTTTAGTCTCGATTGGTGCTACCAACCGGGACCAAAGGCCGCCGCTTCCCGCCCTTTGGGCTGCTGAAAAGAGGCCTTTCGTCCCGGTTGGTGGCACCAACCGAGACTAAAGGGGGGCATTGGTCATGGTTGGTGCCACGAACCGTGACCAATGCTCCGTCTATATATACAGCACTTGTGTGAAAATTTTGGTTTAGTTCTTCAATCCCGCCCTGACGACGCCGCCAGGCTGCCCCTCTGCTCGCCTCGCCGTCGCCGCTGTTGCCCCTGCCCCGCCCCCGAGCGCGCCCAGCCTCGCCGTCGTCGCCGGCCGCCCGTCTGCCGCCCCAGAGCACCCCCTGCGCCGCCGAGCCCGTCCGCCGCCCCCAAGCACCCTCTGTGCCTCGCCGTCGCCGCCATTGCCCCTGCCCCGCCCCCGAGCACGCCCTACCTCGCCGTCATTGCCGGCCGCCCGTCCGCCGCCCCCGAGCACCCCTGCGCCCCCGAGCCCGTCCTCCGCCCCCGAGCGCGCCTCGCCGTCGCCCTCGCCCTCGCCGACCCCGAGCCCGTCCTCGTCGTCGTCGCCCCCGACGCCGGCCGCCCGCGTCTCCTCCCTGATCCCTCCGGGAGAGGTAGCTACCGCCCCATCCTCCCCCCTTCCTTCCTTCCCTGCTCCTTAATTTTCATAATACCGTAGATGTATGTATGATGAATTTTGATATTTTTTGTTCATATATAATGTAGATGTCTATGTATGTATGGAATTATATCGATGGATGTACGTGTATAGAACATTCGTAGAAAATATGACGAATCCGATATGACCAATGTCCCCCTCTAGTTCACTCGGAAACACTAACTCTCTCGGAGAAAAAAATGTTATCGGGGAAAAAAATGTTATCGGGGTCGAGGGTCGTCAAACATGAGAGGAAGAAGAGGATAAAAAAGAAGAGGAAGAAGAAAAAAAAGAGGAGAAGAAAGAATAGAGGAGCTTCTCCTCTATTCTTTCTTCTCCTCTTTTTTTCTTCTTCTTCCTCTTTTTTTTATTGGGAACGAGGGTCGTCGAGGGTCGCCGAGCGGTAGAGGAAGAAGAGGATAAAAAAGAAAAAAAAAAGAGTGGGGTCAACGGTCGCCTAGGGGATCGAGGGTCGAGAGGGGGTCTAGGGTCGCCGAGAGGGGAGAGGAAGACGAGGAGAAATAAATAGAGGAAGAAAAAAAGAAGAAAAAGAAGAGGAGAAGAAGAAAGGAATAGAGGAGAAAAGAGAAAAATATTATATTTTCTCTTTTCTCTTTTCTCCTCTATTCCTTTCTTCTTCTCCTCTTTTTTATTCTTTTTTTTCTTCGACACGTGGGGGGGGGGTCGAGAACGTCGGACATTCATGAGAGAGGCGAGGGAGAAGGGGAAGAAGAGGGAGAATAAGAGGAGAGGAAGAAGAGGAAGTCTTCTCCTCTATTCTTTCTTCTCTTCTTTTTTCTTCTTCTTCCTATATGTATTAGTTTTTTTATTTAGGTTGTTAATTAGTAGATATTAATTTTGTTCATATATGTATGGATGCATGTGATATGTATGTATGTATGTATCGGGTATGTCGTTGTCGATATACCCCCTCCCCGATAACTTCGACTTGAGGGGGTTGAGAGGGGGTCTAGGGTCGCCGAGGGGTCGAGGGTCGTTGAACATGAGAGGAAGAAGAGGATAAAAAAAGAAGAGGAAGAAGAAAAAAAAAGGGGAGAAGAAAGAATAGAGGAGATTCTTCCTCTTTATTTTATCGGGAACGAGGGTCGTCGAGGGTCGCCGAGCGGTAGAGGAGAAACCCTAAATAGAAAGTATCGTCGGTGTGAGATACATGTACCATCGATGTCGGACACTACATCCACGTCCCACAAGTGGCGCGGGCTTCGACGCCCATGTCACTTGTGGGACGTGGATATAGTGTCCGACACCGACGGCCACATGTATCTCACACCCACGATACTTGCTATTTAGGATTTCCTCTACCGTTCGGTGACCCTGACCCTCGACGACCCTCATTTCCCGATAAAATAAAGAGGAAGAGGAAGAAAAAAAGAGAAGAAGAGGAAGAAGAAGAAAAAAAGAGAAGAAGAGGAAGAAGAAGAAAAAGAGAGTCTTCTCTTTTTTTTTCTTCCTCTTTATTTTATCGGAAACGAGGGTCGTCGAGGGTGAGGGTCGCCGAACGGTAGAGGAAACCCTAAATAGAAAGTATCGTCGGTGTGAGATACATGTACCATCGATGTCGGACACTACATCCACGTCCCACAAGTGGCGCGGGCTTCGACGCCCATGTCACTTGTGGGACGTGGATATAGTGTCCGACACCGACGGCCACATGTATCTCACACCCACGATACTTGCTATTTAGGATTTCCTCTACCGCTCGGTGACCCTCGACGAACCTCGTTCCCGATAAAAAAAAGAGGAAGAAGAAGAAAAAAAGAGGAGAAGAAAGAATAGAGTTTTCTTCTTCCTCTTCTTTTTTTATCCTTGAAGCATTGTCGAGGCCACCCCAAACCCTAGAGAACCAGCGTCGAGGCCACCCCAAACCCTAGAGAAGCAGCGTCGAGGCCACTAATTAATATTAGTTCTACGTTTGCCACTAATATATCCATCTGTCATGTTTGAATAATAATTGCCATGTTGTCATTATTTGTAGAAACTATGGACACCGCCCGAGACGAAGTACAAGAAGAGTTGTTGGGGGACATAATCGCACGAGGAAGTGATGCCGTCGTCTCGTTGTTTCTCAACGACACCGATGGTCTGGAAGCAGCTAGCTATGATTATGATGGCTCCGGTGACCTAATGCCGGTGCAAGAAGGAGACCGTGAGGACGGCTCCGGTGACCCAATGCCGGTGCAAGAAGGAGACCATGATGACGTCTGCGGTGACCGAACCGAGTCCGGCCAGGTATATATATTAGTTAAGCTTCTGCTGACTAGCTAATTGATGCATTCATTGTTTTGGTATGTACACATATTAATTAAGTCTTTGTTCTTTTTTCTAGCCCTCCGGATCGAGCACAACTTCGGTAAAGAGACGAGGCTCGAAGAAAAAGTTGAGCTCGGATGAAAAGTTTGAGATCATAGCAATCGCGCCCGACGGCCAACCGATTGAACCCCTCCGGACAAAGAGCGCATTTGTTGTTCAGTGCGGGGTTTTGGTTAGGGACAAGATCCCGATCAGCATCCAGCAATGGTTAAAGCCGGCTACAGAAGACCCTAAGGTGTCTTATGTCAATGATATGCAGAAAAATGATCTTTGGACTGAGCTGAACTCAAATTTCACCCTACCGCCAGAGGATGTTCCAGAGAAGCCAGTTAAAGAGCAATTAATCAAGTCTTTTGCTCTTAAGAGGATGGCAGAACTATTCAGGAGGTGGAAGAAAGAGCTGAATAAGTTTGTCGAAAATAAAGAGACACCAGAATTCAAGGGCAGATATGAGAAGATCAGAGATCACTGGCCCGCATTTGTGGCCCACAAGACATCGGAAAAGAGTAAGAAGATGTCGGCGACAAACAAGCAAAATGCTGCGAAGAAGAAGCATCACCATCGCACGGGGTCAGGTGTCTACCTCGTAGCCCGGCCTAAGTGGGCCAAGACTGAGAATGATCTGGTTGATAAAGGGATCGAACCAGAGACAATTAACTGGCCAGACCGTTGCCAGACTTGGTTCTTCAGGGCTGGCGGAACCTTGGACCCTGTAACAGGGAAGTGCATTTGGACGAACGATCAAATGGACATACCAGTCAGGAAGCTTCAACAGTATATCGAAGCAGCGCGGCAAGGGACGTTCTTTCCAGATAAAGAGAACGACGAGCTCACAATGGCCCTCGGCAATCCTGAGCACCCTGGACGGACATAAGGCACGCCAGGCTCCATTCCGTGGAAGGTTGGGTTTCCGAACGCATGCGGTTACAAATCGCAGGAGAGGAGGAAAAAATTGCAGCAGACCCAAATGCAGGCGCTGCAAGCAAGGGTACAAGCGATAGAGGAACGAGAAGCAAATCGCAGCAAACGTACTGCCGAAGCTTCCCCCGAAGCTACCCCGCCATCTCAGCGGAGAAGCAGCGTGGCTTCCACCGAGCTGCTTCAGCCGGAGCATGCCCTGGCGGCTCCTGCCAGCTATCCCGTGGATGCTATCACGGAGTCTCAAAATTGCCACCTTATGACGCAATGGATGAATTTGAAGGTCAAGACGGCTGTTGGCTCTGTTTATCCTACTGAACCCGGCGCAACTTTTCACTGCCGGCCGATTCCAGAAGGATATGCTAGGGTGATGGTGGATGAAATAACGGAGGGATTTGAGGACCTCCAGCTTGACCACCCTACCGGTGAAGGAGAGACTAGGCTGGGGTCTGCTCTGAAGACTCCATGCCTATGGCGGAAGGAGCTCATCAACTTTCCGAACTGGACGCCTTCGCCTCGTCCTCCTCCTCTGGCAAGTCAGCGCACTCCGCCTCCTCCACCGCCGCCTCCTCCGGCGAGTCAGGGCACCCCGCCTCCTCCACCGCCTCCTCCTCCAGCGAGTGACGATCAGGGCACTCGACCGGCTCCTTCTCCGGCGCGTGGCGGCACTCCGCCTACTTCTCCGCCTGCGCCAACGCGCCCGAGCAGCCAGCCTCCTCCTTCTCCGCCTCGTCAGCAAGGGCAGAAGAGACCTGCCGCCGCTCCAGCTGCTCCGGCGCGTCATAGTCCTTCTCCTCCTCCTCGTAAGCAAGTAAAGAAGACAACCGCTCCGTCTACTCTGCCGGCGTCTAGCAGTACAGCCAAAGGCGGGAGGACATACAGATTCGGTCCTTCTCTGAAGACTCCAGAGAAGTTACCATACGAGAGGACCCCGAAGGAGAACGCCGAGATCGCGCGAGAAGAATTGAGGAACTTCTTTGAAGGGGTGAAAGCAAAGAAACATCCACCTCCGGAGGAGAAGGTAGATCCGGTGAAAGCGAAGCGCACTCTGGCTGCCCTGACAAAACCACCCAAGTCTCTGCCGAAAGGAAACTATGAGCGCATTATTGGAAAGGAATTTGCCGAAGCGGAGCGGTCGGGAAGTACTGTCAGTGATCAAAGGCTGAAAGAACGACGAGCTGGGAAACAAATTGCCCAGCTCGGCGAACAAGCGAAGCAATCGTGCCCCCCGCTCAAGGTGCCTAGCGACAACGTCGCTAATGATCCGAGGATGGTGCCCGGTTATAGTAATCTTGACGATTACCTGCCCGACGATGTACATTATGAACCCATGGAGGTGCAGATACAAAGATACGAGTACGAGAAGCCTCTCGTCAAAGATGAAAGATCTCTATCAACGATGATGCGAAGATTGCATGATTGGTACTTGAAAATCTGCAGAGACTCTGGGGGGAGGAGTATTTTGTTTGTGAAAGTTAAAAAGGAGCATGACCTCGTTGGAATTGAACTGTTGCCTGTTCCATTTGAGGAGTTCTTTCAGTTTTTCAATCAATTGGCCCTCGATAAAACAACGGTCACCTGCTACTGTCTGTAAGTAGTACTACTTCTGTCATTAAGTCTCTCTATATAGCTCAGCTCTTTCATTGCATGTATTTATAATCATCCTCACTATATTATGCAGATTGAAGATCGCCGAATTGAAGAAAAGACAAGTCAGTGATATTGGGTTCATTAACACATATCTCATAGATGCAACTCAGGTTAAATTTCATGCCGCAGATACCAAGGCCAACTTGCTACGATCGTTGGTAATAAATGAAAACAAAGATATAATACTCTTTCCTTACAACTTCAAGTGAGTGTTACTGTCTTGTGCTTATTCGGTTTCCCTTATATATTAGTCAAGGTTATAGTAATGTAATTGATGAGTTATGCATGTGTGTGCAGTTACCACTGTATTCTCCTAGAGATTAAGCTTGAGCAGGGACTAGTAATTGTCTTAGACTCAAGACGAAAAGATCCCCAGGACTATGCGGACATGACTCAAATGCTCGAGAAGTAAGTTAAATCGATCATTATCCACCATATCAGCAACTTTGTTCATTTCCTGATATATCAAGTAATTGTTTTCTTTGTCTGGCAGGGTTTGGAAAAAATTCTCCAAAAAAGCTCCAGGACTCCCGAAGAAGCTGCAATTTAGACACCCGAAAGTAAGTACTATAGTAGCATGTTCCGCGCATCTCCTATTGATTTGGCATTCTTACTTATCAGTTTGATTGACCTCTATTTCTTGTAAAGTGGTTGTGGCAGGAACAAGGGAATGATTTCTATGGATACTACGTTTGCGAGTCTATCCGCCACACGACCTGTGAGCGGGGCTACACTGACGAACAATATGAAGTACGTATTCATAATTTATTTTATTACCATCATTTGTGTTGAGTTTCATTCATTCATATATATATGTATTGACCCCCTTCTTCAAATTAGATGTTTCGGAAGCGGGATGAACTCCTAGCACCAGCTCGCATGCGAGCAATTCAAGAGGAATTGGCAGCATTCTTTCTTGACCACGTGATCGCTGAAGACAGAGAATACTATGTGGACCATAAGTCCGTATGATTATATTTGTAAGAGATAATTATTGTATATATGTAGCCAGTAGTGTCGGATAGATATACGAGAACTTGTTGTTCGACCAATCTCTCGGAGGAGAGGTGGTCGATATCACTTCTCTCTGTATGCATATATGTTCATGACGATCTTTTGTTTCCTTCGTTTGCTTACTAGCTAGCTAGCATGTCTAGTCCTCTCTATACGTATGTATAGTACGTAGCGTCGACCAAGCACGGACATAAGAGAGGACACTTCTCTCTATTAATTATAGCTAGCTAACACAATATATGAAACACCTAAATTAACCCCCCAAAAACCCCCCAACACCCCCCCCCCCCCCCATTCAAAAAACAAAAAACAAAAACCCCAGCCACAGAAATGCTGACGCGTGACCGGGATCAAAGGGTCTCCTGTCTGGGCTCCGCGCACAGGCCACGTGGAGGCCCATCAGTCCCGGTTCTGGATTGAACCGGGACTAAAGGGACAGGGCATTAGTACCGACCCTTTAGTCCCGGTTCAGGAACCGGGACAAAAGGCCCTTACGAACCGTGACAACAGGCCCTTTTTCTACCAGTGTGACATGGTGTTTTCTGTCTAAAAAGTGTAAACTCATGTTTTGTGCTAACATAGTCTTTAATGTAGTGGTTTGTTGCGATTTACTCCAGTTCGGATGAGGACACATACTAGCTACTAGTAGTCTACTACTACAATACATCGTTAGCAACTTTTTCATTTTGGGAAACATCTTTAGCAACTTAATGCATGGACGTGGGGCGCTGCGACAGGCATGGACGCAAAAGAAAAATGAGAGAACGGAACGGACTGTTGTAAGACGATAATGAGCTGGTCCCCTGCAAAACAAAATAGAGATACATAAGGTTAGGTATAGGAGAAACACGGACCAAACGGAGTACTATGAGAAGAGCGGCTCAAGCTTTCTACTCTAGTACGCTGGATTGATGAGGTGGTTGGCTACGTCGATGACTGTGGTGCCGAAAATTAATACCAAATACAAATATGAGGGGTCCGGTCACGTTCGCCACGTCGGATCCGGCAGCCCTACCCCATCTTAAATTGTACCAAATTCATCAAATCCTTACTCCTCCTTCCGCCTTCTTCCTACCTTTCCTGCACTCGAGCCCTCGCTGTCGCCACCCTTACTCCTCATCCTCACCGCTGGTCCCGATCCGCCGCCCTAGATGTCGTCCAGCCCGTCCCTGGCCGTCGCAATGGAGACCGCGTTTGCCTCGTCCGTCGGCGTCCCGTCCTTGGCTCTGTCGTGCAAGGCGAGGAACATCGACTAGAGGATGCGGTGACACCGACAATGAGAGAGGGAAGCAGTGGCGGCGGCGCAGTAAGATGCGGACATTGACGAGCAGCTGCCATCCACCCCCTCCCCGCCGCGCACCAAAACCCACACCCCATCAATCCGTTGGCCGGCGCGGATTGCGCCATCGGACCAAGTTGGGACAGAGGAGGATCTGATGGCCGGTCCGGACATTCCGGAGAGCTTTCTAGCCACGCAGATGTCAACGGTTGTTGTATGTCACTCGCCGCAGCTCGTTCGGGAATGGATGAGCACGGGCACCGGCGGCGTTCGGGCTGCTCACAACCTGTTTGGTGGAATGAGACAACTTGAGTCGGTGTGTTTTTGTTGTTCCCGTCCGATTTGGTATCCGTTTGCAGATTTCAAGACATTTAAATATATAAAACAAGATCAAACTTGAACATGTTCTGAACACGTTTAAATTCAAAGTTGATACCATAATAAAATTTATGTGGACTGCCAGATGATACGAGAATGAAACTGAAGTGAACCAATAATAAAAGCATGCAAAAGAGAATGTAATAAACCATAATAAAAACTTATATCAAATCCGAGATGAAACATAGATGAATTGTGAAATGAAACAATAACGGAAACATGGAAAGATGAATGTATTGATATATACTGAAAACATGCAAAATTGCGATGATATAGAAATGATATTGTACAGAAAATACTTCATTCCCAAATATAAGACCTTTTAGATATTTTAATATGGCAAAATGAGTGAATCTACACTCTAAAATATGTCTATATACAGACATATGTAGTCCGTATTGAAATATCTAAATGGGCTTATATTTAGAAATGGAGGGAGCCTATGAAGAGAAAACTTTTATTGCCCAGCCCAACCATGAAAGATATTTTTAACAAAATGATATGAAACTTATTTGGACGCTCCAAACATGAAATGAAATCTGAATGAAATAATACTGAAATCCAGAATGAAAAAGTAGCAAAACCATATAACAAAAATAATAATGAAACATGTTAAAATACGATGAAACACACATGCAATAGTTTCATATAAGTTTCAATATTGTTTCATAATTTCAATTTGTTTTTTTCAGAAGTGTTCAAAATTCATATTGTTTGCAGATTTAAATATTGTGAAAGATAATATAAAAACGGTTTGTCAGTCGAATATTTGGTTCCAAAGATAAATCGGTAACAGACTGTTTAATCAAACTGAAAAGCGTGGGTACGTGAGACATAACTCTGGTGTGTGTTGGTTTAGAAGATAGCATACTAAATTTTGACTACAAATCATACCCTCTAGTCACTTTGCTGTGGGGCCTCCTCGCTAGCTGTCCCACGCGTCACAGAGAGAATGTAATATGATGTACATGAGTCGTACAATGCATAGTACAACTGTATAACACGTATCCCATGTGTACACCTCCACACATGGCGAGCATGCAGGCACCCGGTAGAAACCGGGATCGCTGGAAAAAACCACTTTGTGACGCAGAGGGGATCAGTTCGGTTTGGGGTGTGGTTTTCGTGGAGATTTTTAAGGTCGCGTGTCATGGCTCCCGATGTTGGCCCCTCTCCTTTCCCGGCCCTCTTCCGCGCACCCTTTCCAATCCCATCTTCCTCCTCTCTCTCCCCAGCTTTCCTTTCCATTGCTGTGGCCGGCGGGGGCCACCGTCGCCTTGGCGTTTCCCTCTCAAGGTTGGTGCCACTTCCCTAACGTACCTCCTATCGGACCAACGAAACTAATCCCACTACTAGCCTAGTACTAGCTAGCTAGCTTGGCCGCAGCTGGGGCTGTGCCTGTGTGTGGAGCTCCATCGATGGATCGATCGACCGGTCAGTGGCTATATATAACCACCCCCCGTCCGTTGCCATTGTTTCCTTGTACCCCGTCACCGGCAACAACTTCATTCCCCACGACTCGACTCCATCGTCTCCCTCCTGCTCCCTCCTCCTTCGATCCATCTCCTTCAGTTCCAGTTTCGTTTCATCAATGGTGGCTAGTTGTAGGCTGTAGCTCCCTATTGTTGGAGCATTGCACTCCGGCTACAGCAGTGTCTTCTTTACCCTCCTGTTCCTGGTCGATCCATCGATCTCCTTAACGGACCGAGTAGAGCACACCACACACGCAAAGGAAGGGATCATGAGCATCTCCGTGAACGGGCAGTCGGTGGTGCCGCCGGGGTTCCGTTTCCACCCCACGGAGGAGGAGCTTCTCACCTACTACCTCGCCAAGAAGGTGGCCTCGCAGCGCATCGACCTCGACGTCATCCCCGACGTCGACCTCAACAAGCTCGAGCCATGGGACATCCAAGGTGAGTTCATCCATGAGTTCCTCCACAATGCTAGTTCGCATGTGCGTGCCCATGGTGAGCTCAACTTACTGGCCATGGAAAAACGCATGCAGAGCGCTGCAGGATCGGCACTGGCCCGCAGAACGACTGGTACCTGTTCAGCCACAAGGACAAGAAGTACCCCACGGGGACGCGCACCAACCGCGCCACCGCCGCCGGGTTCTGGAAGGCCACCGGCCGGGACAAGGCCATCTACTCCGCCGCCGGGTCCGGCCGCATCGGCATGCGCAAGACGCTCGTCTTCTACAAGGGCCGCGCCCCGCACGGCCACAAGTCGGACTGGATCATGCACGAGTACCGCCTCGACGACGCCGTCCCCGCCCCCACCGCCACCAACCCCGCCGCTGCCGGCGACGCCAGCACCTACTACTCCGGCACCTCATCATCCCCGGTACGTACGTACTCTCTCCCAAGTACAGACCACACTGTACCATACTGTAGCACGTTGAACCGCATGCACGGCGGCCGGCCGGCCGGGCGACAGGGATGGGGACGGATCGCTAGTGGCGCACTGCATGCCGCGATTAATGTACGTACGTAGAGCGTACGTGTATGTACACCTGGCTGATCGATATGCGACTGTAGACGATGGGCAAGGTCTGGTGACGATTATCTCCGGGTGGTGGTTGGGAATGGGGACACGCATGACATGATGCACGGTTTAACAATTAATAATTGCGATTAGCGAGTGGGAGCTGGGATTTCCTTTCGAGCGGTCGCCGTCGCGGAAAGCGGCAGTGGGTGGTGGTAGGTTCAGTGCTCGTGAAGGAACGAAGCTTCACTGTAGCTAGACCAGCCCGGGCCGGGGTCAGTCTGTCATGTGCGAAACGAAACGCGAGCCACAGCGATCTGATCACTCGTCCGCGATGGATGGGAGGTTAGGTGCGTGCACGCGGCCGGGCCGGTCGTCTTGCCTCTCGCATGGGGCCGTGCCATGCCATGGCTAGCTGCCGCACGGGAAAATCTTGGTCTGCACCAGCAGGATCGTCTTCCCACACCACACGCGCGTGTTTCTTCTCCTGACCTAACCCCAGACACGCCTACGCGTACGTGGTACCGTACTTGATATGCTATACGAGTTGGGGAGGTTGGAATGGGATAGTGGACCTGTGCTTTGCACGCGGAGACAAGCAGACGGACAAACGAACGTAGTACGCTTCTTTTTGGAGGTCAAAGGCTAGCACTGCTACACACGGACGTCAGGACATGGATGGATGCATGGATGGGTGGAGCATATAGCATGCATTGGAGATATGTGCCTTTTGAGCTGGATGGATGATGGATCGGCAAAGGCTAGCTAGTCTTTTCGTGCCCATGGATCTCATCTCATCTGCCGCAGGCACATAATTGAGTGACTGGCTAGTTCTTGCTTTTGCTGAATATTCAACACACACACTGAGCTTCTTCTTTTCTTCCTTGTGTTCTTTCCGTAGGTCAATACATACACTAGCTTCTTTTCTTTTGTAGGAGTACTACTTAGCTGGTTCATGGATGTGTAGGGTGATGTGTCATGCTTGCAGACGGGAATTAATCTCTTTCATGTGATCTCCGATCAATTCTAGTGTAGGCATGGGCATGGCTACCTCTATTTCTTTGGTTAATCTCAGCAAATGGAACTGCGATGGTAAAAACTTTGGTTAGTTAACTTGCCGGCCTAGTTAACTAGGTGCCCTTTTTCTTAATGGAAAATTCTGCAACACGATTGCATGAGCTTGACACACACTAGAGTCTAGAGTCTAGAGTAATCTGAATTACCACAAATAATTGCATGCATGTGACGTTTAAGCATTTCTCCAAGCACTTGATTAACCGATTGACTTATGTGCTCTTCTAGTACGAACGTACCGTCGCCCCAATATGATCGATCTCATCTGAATTATTGTGCGTCTGAGCAGATTCGTGGCGTGGCCGGGGACCAGTCGTCGGCGCAGGAGGACGGATGGGTCATCTGCAGGGTGTTCAAGAAGAAGAACATCGTCGTGAACCAAGGCCAGAACGGCGGCGGCGGCGGAGCGGCGTCCAACAAGCTGGCCGGCGTCGCCCCCATGGAGCGCAGCCAGAGCAACTGCTCGTCGACGGTGACCACCATCAGCAACCATATCAAGGCGGCGCAGCAGCAGGACCAGCAGCACCAGCTGCTGCACTACTCCGCCAGCGACGACGCGCTCGACCACATCCTCAACCATTACATGCATGGCCGGTCGCCCACGGCGCCGTGCAAGCAGGAGACCAAGCCTGCCGCTGGCTCGGCGCTGGACCACCTGATCAACAACACCGCGTGCCCGAACGGGACCCTGTACGAGAGGTTCATGAAGCTCCCGCCGCTCGAGCACGTCGCCTCCGGCGGCCTCCTGCAGCCGCCGGCAACTGAGTACGGCGGCGGCGGTTCGGGGAACAACAACATCGGCACAGACTGGGACTCGCTCGACCGGCTCGCGGCCTCGTACGAGCTGAACGGCCTCTCCGACGACGTCGCGTCCGCCAACAAGAACAGCAGCATGGCGTCCTTCTTCGCGGACGGGCACGGCGGCACCACCGTCGCCGGCGCCGGGGACGGCGACCTGTGGAGCCTGGCGCGGTCGGTGTCGTCCCTCCACGCGGACTTGACGACGATGAATTGAAAACGTATGGCGGTGGTTAATTAATCAATTGTCAAAAGTGTTTTTAGTGCGCGGGACGCACGTCATGCCGCATGCATGCACGTACGCGCACTAGTAGCACTAACTCGGCCGATCGACCTCTCTACGTACTACATGCATGCGTGCGTGCATGGCCGGTATTGTACGTACGTACGTACGTGAATAATTCCTAGCTAGGGAGGAGACAATCAAAGCGACGTGAGAGTGAGACTCAAGAGACCGGAGCTGATCTTGACGTGAAGGGTCAAATTATAGAATTGAGAGAGGACCGCGTGTGGTAGGAGAGCAGAGTAAATATATGTGGGATATATGTATTGTTAATTAATCATCACAGTGTACCTATAGCTTATATACATGGTATATACTATGAAAGCCTTTTCAATCAACCATGAAGGTGTGATCATCGTGTGCATTATTGTGATCGATTAATCGATCGACCAAATTACATCATGCGTTCCAATAATGTTTAGGGTGGGCATGCCATTGTACGCGGATGGAGGTGTCGACAAGCTATGAATATATTGCAAGGTTTACCCGTGAAAAAAAATCATGAAAATGTTATCATTGCGTGCACTATTGCTAGTGTTGACAAATTAACATCATGTGCTCCAATAATTTTGAGGGTGTGCATCCCATTGGGCACGGATGGAGGTGTCGACAAACACTATGAGAATAGATTGTAAGTTTTAACCGTGAAAAAAAAATCAACCATGAAAATCTAATAACTATGTGCATTAGTGCGATCGATTGACAGTTTAACATCATGTGCTCCAATAATTTTGAGGGCGTGCATGCCATTGGGCACGGGATGGAGGCCGATGGATCAACAAATTAACATCATGCGTGTGCGTGCCATGGACGGATCGATGGAGATCGACGGATCGTTGTCTCGATCCCGATCGTGTGTGGCGACAAGAGGAAAACTGTTGGGAAACCAAAAGGCGCATGGTTTTTGGCCTTCACCAGCTGTTTCTTGTGTCGGTACTCGATGCAAGTTCGAGAAGGGAAAAAAAGGGGGAGAGATCGATGTGAAGTCGGACCATCAGGCACTACTTTCCTGGCTCCCGTTACCTCTCGTGTTGAAATATTGTACAGCCTCGTGCCACACGTACGATCATACTTTTATCGCCTTGTCGCGGTCAAATGATGGTGTAAAAATCTCGGGCGATCTTGATTTTTGTCTCTTGTCGGCAACTTTTAGCTCTCTCTGTCTGGCCTTCCAGTTAATTTGTATTTACCGCGTCCCAGGTGGAATATTCATGAGCCGCTCGATCACACGTGTGTCACGCACGCACTCGCTCAACCGGCGTGAGAAAATTATTAACTGGTGACGCACGCATATGTGTGCCCTTTTCATGCGCTCACCGTGAGCAAATTATTCTGCCTCTATAATGGTATTTTATGCATGGATAGATGGACGAGGGGATTTGGTGATAGTGCCATGCATGGTGGAGATAGTGATGAATTCACCCAGAGCTGACGTAGAATTTAGACACTCAGCCAAAGTGTGCGAGAAAATATCCCGTGAATCTTCCTCTTGTGGTTTGTCTAACGCGCGTACCACCTAATAACAGCAAAAACACAATAATAATAGTATTATGTTCTTTTAAAAAATCGGCAATCTTGTTACACAAGATGCACATACCATGCTGTAAAATTTCAACACCAAATTCGTCACATACCATGACACAGAAAGGATCAGTCTGACTATAAGTAGTACCATTTGCCCTTTCTGTGTCTTATTAAAGTGTATAAAGTTTTTAAATAAATTAGGGTCATGGGAGTACTAAAGTCATATTGTGTCAATGTTGTAGAAAGTTCATATTTTATTGTACTTTTTTAGGTAGCATGAAAACATCGTAAAGAAAGTATCGGATATCCTCTGCAAAGGGTCTGTGATTTGCATGTAAGAGAGTATCAAAATTGTAGGTAAAAGAGTGACATATACCTACCAAATGCTAGTATATTTCATTTTAATTTATTTGCGTCGTAGAAGCTTCCTTTTGCTGGACAAACAATAATTAATGTCCCCATGCATTTATATGCATAGTACCTAGATTGTCTCCTTTTGCTTTATCTTGGTACTGTATATATACTTGACCCTGCACTTTCTTTGGGACAGGTAGGTATATGATGTTGAACGGGTGTGATCATTTCTCAGTTGACTTAGAAATAATTCATTCTTAGTCGACACCATTACCTTTCAATGAAGTTCTTTGTATCCTTTGGTATTTGCATGATTCTCAACTTTGTTTACAGTTTGCATTTCACTGTTTAGGTTAGATGGAACATAGAAATAATAATTTCCCGGTTGCTCCAGAAATAGAAAAACCGTAGTTGATCTATACCTCTTCTTCTTACTTACTTTCTTTCTTTTTTGCGAGGAGTTGATCTATACTTCTACATGTAAGAGAGGTAGGTATACTCTTCCAAGGTGAAAACCTAATTTCTTGGATCGGGCAAGGACGGTGCTTGTGCACTGTTTTCTTCTTGAAGGCGTTGGTTTTGGGGACTTTTTTTTTTATTTTCTTGGTGTTGTATTTGGTGGTGGTTTATCTACGGCTGCAGGGAGGAGTCGATCACTGTGGCGGGACCTTTATTTTTTTATTTTTATTCTTTTCCTTTGGTTGTGAGCATCCGGGATGTCTTTGCGACATTTTGTAGGTGCAAAGGCTGGGTGTAACTGATATCTTTACAATACTAATATATTCCTCTTTCAAAAGAGAGGCAGGAATATACTCGGCCTGGCTTTGGGTGGAATAAATAAAGTAGTAAAAGGGGAAGGAAAATATTACATTTCGAATGATGCAGACTTGCTGGTTAAGTGGAAAAAATGGAACTTTTTTTTCTGTGTTATTGGTAATCTTGCAGCGAATAATCAAATAGGTAGATTTCACGCCCGATCGTACTAGAACTCAATTAAGTTGGAGATCTTAGACAAATGAAAAGTAATTTTTTCGGACCCAGAGGGACCACTTTGATTGTCGGCACCTAATTAAGTGTTGCTGAAAACATGGGCGCATATGGTCCCTTTCTCCCTACAGCATACGAGTTCCGTTGATGCCAAGGGGGGTCTTTCTCGAACGATTGGAACACAATATGCATGGATATATGTACCTGATTGACTGGACATGATGAATGTACAGTACTGAACCAATTCTACATCTCGGAAACACCAAAATGGACCCAGCAACGGCATTGCGCTGTTACATTACAGGGTCCTACTCTTACCTGCCCCGTGGCCCGTGATGGGCCTTGGGATTTATTGTTGGTTGAATTTCAGCAGTATGATTGGCCTCATATCATCCAAACGGGGACCTACCTGCAAAGGAAAAAAGGAGACAGCAAGGACCTTCTCTTTTTTTCGAGGAAAAAGGGGAATTCATTAATTAAGTGGCAGCCATGTCTGCATTACATAGGTCCGGAACCTGTCCGGTCCAAAATGAAGCCACACCGCAGTGCGCTTCTTTATTCGACCAAAGTTCACTAAAAAAATGACTAACAACGTTTTGTTCACGCCTCACAAGCTTAACTAAGAATTCATCATGTTTCCGAAGACGCGAAGTAATCTCGCGGATCAACATCATATGCTCCGATCGGTCGCCAATACCTTCAATCAGAATAGACACAATTATATCCTGGTAAAAAGATATTTATTGCACTCGATGCACACAGTCCGACCTGTTAAAATGTTCATAGATTGATATCGATGTTAATGCCTTTTGATAGTTTTTTTCGTTCTTACTCTTGGTTGCGTAAGAATTTCAAAGCACTCAGTCATCACTCAAAACCGTCAATCCAATGTTAAGATGCGTCGAACGATCTCACGGCTAGAACCTCTCGTTCCTCCCCTAATCCTTGACGGCTAGGGTAAAATTTCCCCTCCAGACATCGCCGGCGAGCCCGAGGATTTGGCTCCCCTCTGCCTGCAGCTCAGGCGGCCGATGGCGGGAGGAGAGTCTCGGTGCCTTCACTCCGGTTTGTAGTTTAGGTTTGCGTTTTTAGTCCTTGCAGATGCGGCAATAGGGCCGATGGCGGCGCTTCTTCTTTGAGTTTGTCTTCCAGGCTTCGATCCTCCTCAAGTTTGTCCATTTGTACGTAGTCAACGGAGCTTCGACGTAGTCTACGAAGCTCCGGCGTAGATTACTGCCATCACTTTGTGGCCTTGAATTTGCAAACTACGGGTCAGCCATCGTTCTTCCATGAACCCTACATCTGAGTGGTCGTCACCCTCCTGCACACCGGCACAACTTCCCAATACTATGATCCATGACTTAATTTCATGTTGAAAGGAACTCTTACTAGTAGAAAAAGGGTCAAATGTGAGACACGTTAGTCCCGGTTTGTAACAGAACCGACACTAATGTGTCCATTAGTGCTGGTTCCAACGGCTAGGCGGGAGGAGATCTTTAGTACCGGTTCGTGGCGAACCTTTAGCACCGGTTCGTGCCACGAACCGGTACTAATGAGAGTGGTGGCAGGATGTTGTCAGAGTGGGGCCCCTCCAGCACCTTTAGTACCGGTTCGTGCCATGAACCGGTACTAAAGGTCGTCCTATATAAACCCTTCGTCCACCAGCACTCTGTTCTTCCCCCTTTCCCCTCTCCCTCTCCTCTGTTCTTCCCTTCTTTCTCTCGAGTTCATCACAAAATTTTCCTCAAATTTGTCAAGATTTGCAGGCCCCCATCCATTCAAATGATCACAAAGGTTAACAACTTTGTCCTTTCATCTCTCATTGCTAGATTAGCTCTTGCATTGGTTTATATATTGATTAATTGTGGGTTTTAGTAATTTGGGGGGAATTATATGTGGTAGTATTTGATTTATATGCAAATTGAGGTCAAAATAACACTTAGTTTGCATATGTAGGTGTGGTTTACTTAGTGCCTTCTAAATCTCCGTCGTAACCACCGTCGATCGCTCGCACCGTCCCGTCGCCGGCACCACCTTGTGGTGAGCCTCTTGTTCATGAAATTTTATATAAAAAATTGATGTTTGTGTGATTTGGATATATAGTTACTCGTATAATTATCTTACCCGTACGTTGTTTGTTATAAATAGTGCCATGGTTTTGATATCCGTCCCCGTTGGCCCTTGTCCTTGTTATGATTCGGATGTGGTATATTCTGTTTTAAAACTATTTGTTGCATTTCGTTTTTATGACAAATTATGCCCATCAAGCTGACATAGATATTTGTATGTAGGAGGTAGTTGAACCGGAAATGCCAACCGACCCTATTGTCGAGAGGTTAAATTTAGTTGAAAGAGAAAACGAGGATTTGAAAGAAAAATTGAAAAGAATTGAGGGGGAGAAGATGGAATTGGAGTTGCATGTTGCCGATGTCGTCGATGATCACAAGATTAAGATGGAGAAAATGCGCTTGAAGATTAGAAAGATTAGAAAATGTGCCATTCATAGTGAGGCTTGGTATCATTATGCTGTTGGATCAATTGTTACCTTAGTTGCGATCTTGATCGCATTTGTTGTTGCATTTAAATTCTTTAGCTAGAGAGTTATTTGTTTGTTGCATTTAAGTGTTGTATGAACTTTATGTATTGTATTAATTTGGTGTTTTCGGTGCTATGTATTGAAGATGAGCCGACAATGGATGTACGATGACCGATGCTCTCCCGAGTTCATTAATGGCATGCATACTTTTCTGCTTGCGGCTGAGGCAAACAAGCGGGCGGATGGTTTTATGCCTTGTCCATGTGCTGGCTGTAAGAATGGTCACAATTACTCTACATCGAGAACCATTCATGTCCACCTGTTTGAGTCTGGTTTCATGCCCCACTATAATGTTTGGACCAAGCACGGAGAAAGAGGGGTTATGATGGAAGACAATGAAGAAGAAGAGGACGACGACAGCTATCCTGGCCATGGGTTCCCTGAATACGATGATACAACAATGAGGGAAGAAGCTGAGCCGGCAATGCGGGAAGAAGCTGAAGAAGATGCATCGGATGAGCCCGTTGATGATCTAGGTCGGGCCATTGCAGATGCAAAGAGAAACTGCGCAAGTGATTTGGAGAAGAAGAAGTTGCAGCGCATGTTAGAGGATCACAAAAAATTGTTGTACCCGAATTGCGTAGGTGACAAGAAAAAGCTGGGCACCACACTGGAATTGCTGCAATGGAAGGTAGAGAATAGTGTATCTGACAAGGGATTTGGAAAGTTGCTGGTAATGATAAAGAATATGCTTCCAAAGGACAACGAATTGCCCGAGAGTACGTACGAAGCAAAGAAGGCTGTCTGCCCTCTAGGGTTAGAGGTGCAGAAGATACATGCATGCCCTAATGATTGCATCCTCTACCGCGGTGAGTACGAGGATTTGAACGCTTGCCCGGTATGCGGTGCATTGCGCTATCAGATCAGGACGAAGATTCCTGCCAAGGTGATGTCGAGGGCAAGCGCCCCAGGAAGAAGATTCCTGCCAAGGTGATGTGGTATGCTCCTATAATACCACGGTTGAAACGTTTGTTCCAAAACAAAGAGCATGCCAAGGCGATGCGATGGCACAGAGAAGACTGTAAGAAAGACGGAAAGTTGGGAGTACCCGCTGACGGGTCGCAGTGGAGAAAAATCGAGAGAAAGTATAGGAAGGAATTTGCAGATGACGCAAGGAATGTATGGTTTGGTCTAAGCGCAGATGACATTAATCCTTTTGGGGAGCAGAGCAGCAACCATAGCACCTGGCCTGTGACTCTTATGTTTGTATAACCTTCCTCCTTGGTTGTGCATGAAGCGGAAGTTCATTATGATGCCAGTGCTCATCCAAGGCCCTAAGCAACCCGGCAACGATATTGATGTGTACCTAAGGCCATTAGTTGAAGAACTCTTACAGCTGTGGAATGGAACAGGTGTATGTGCGTGGGATGAGCACATGAGGGAAGAATTTGACCTAAAGGCGTTGCTGTTCGTGACCATCAGTGATTGACCTGCTCTCAGTAACCTTTCAGGACAGACAAACAAGGGATACCGCGCATTCACGCATTGTTTGGACGATACCGACAGTATATATTTGGCTAATTGTAAGAAGAATGTGTACCTGGGACATCGCAAATTTCTTCCGCGCAGGCATGCCGTAAGAAAGAAAGGCAAGCATTTCAAAGGTGAGGCGGATCACCGGACGAAGCCTCGCCACCGTACTGGTGCTGATGTACATGATATGGTCAAGGATTTGAAGGTAGTCGTTGGAAAGGGTCCTGGTGGACAACCTGTTCTGAATGACGCTGACGGACGTGCACCCATGTGGAAGAAGAAATCTATATTTTGGGACCTACCCTATTGGAAAGACCTAGAGGTCCGCTCCGCAATCGACGTGATGCACGTGACGAAGAATCTTTGCGTGACCCTGCTTGGCTTCTTGGGCGTGTATGGGAAGACAAAAGATACACCTGAGGCACGGGAGGACCAGTAACGTATGCACGGAAAAGACGACATACATCAGGGTCATGCCAGCTACGCTCTTACCAAAGAAGAGAAGGAAATCTTTTTTGAATGCCTGCTCAGTATTAAGGTACCGTCTGGCTTCTCGTCGAATATAAAGGGAATAATAAACATGGCAGAGAAAAAGTTCCAGAACCTAAAGTCTCATGACTGCCACGTGATTATGACGCAACTGCTTCCGGTTGCATTGAGAGGGCTTCTACCGAAAAACGTTCGATTAGCCATTGTGAAGCTATGTGCATTCCTCAATGCAATCTCTCAGAAGGTAATCGATCCAGAAATCATACCAAGGTTAGAGAATGATTTGGTGCAATGTCTTGTCAGTTTCGAGTTGGTGTTCCCACCATCCTTCTTCAACATCATGACGCACGTCCAAGTTCACCTATGCGAAGAGATTAACGTTTTGGGTCCTGTATTTCTACACAATATGTTCCCCTTTGAGAGGTTCATGGGAGTCTTAAAGAAATATGTTCATAACCGTGCTAGGCCAGAAGGAAGCATCTTCAAGGGCCATGAAAATGAGGAGGTCATTGAGTTTTGTATTGACTTTATTCCTGACCTTAAGCTGATTCGTGTTCCTGAATCGCGGCATAAGGGCATACTGGATGGAAAATGCACGCTAGGAGGGGATCAAATAGTATGTATGGACGGACATTCTCTAACTGAAGCACACTACACAGTTTTACAGAATTCCGCCTTGGTGGCTCCGTATATGGGCGAACACAAGAATTTTCTACGCTCCAAACACCCGGAGCGGTCTGATGACTAGATTACATGTGAACAAACTAGGAGTTTCGCCGGCTGGTTGCAGACACGTACCATGCATGACGCCTCTATTGAAGATGACATGTACTCGCTGTCCCAGTTACCATCTTCGAATATAATGACTTTCAAAGGGTACGAGATAAATGGTAATACATTTTACACGATTGCCCAAGATAAGAAGAGCACCAACCAAAACAGTGGTGTCCGCTTTGATGCAACAACCAGGACAGGGAAGGAAACATATTATGGTTACATAGAGGAGATATGGGAACTTGACTATGGACGTGGTTTGAAGGTCCCTTTGTTTCGGTGCAAATGGGTCAATATGACACGAGGCAGGGTAACGGAAGACCCGCAGTATGGAATGACAACAGTGGATCTCAACAATCTTGCGTATGCAGACGAACCATTCGTCCTAGCTAATGATGTGGCACAGGTTTTCTATGTGAAGGATATGTCTACCAAGCCGAGAAAAAGAAAAGATAAGGAAGCGAATGCATCATACGATGAGCCAAAGCGCCACATAGTTCTTTCTGGGAAGAGAAACATCATGGGAGTGGATGACAAGACAAACATGTCAGAACATTATGAAAAGTTTGATGAAATTGCTCCATTCACAGTGAATATTGACCCGAGCATCCAGTTAAATGATGAAGATTTTCCATGGCTACGACGCAAAGGGACACACGCGAAGAAAAGGTTTCACACCCAAAGATCTGGGATGCGATCGGCTTCACTATCATCACTTTCTTCTGTGTTTCACACCTAGGAGGGAATCTCTGTAATAGTTAGGGTAGTTATGTGTTTTGGCATTTGAAACGCGAAGAAATTTTATATGCAACCAAATTCTTTCATGCATTTACTGATTTTTTCAGCTAAATGACACTGAAATTGAAAAGCATTTCAAATGAACTCAGAAAAGGTTGAAAGTTGGCATGGTATCATAATTTCACCCACATAGCATGTGCAAAAAATTAGAGAGGGTTACCGCAAAAACTGGATGCACTTCGTGTACAAAATGAACAATCTCTTTCGAAGTATCAGGGTTTCGGACGAAAACTCATCCGTTACAAAGGCATTTCATTTTTTAAATAACCTAAGCAATACCAAATTGAATATAATGATAAAAACACTAATATTAAACATAAAAACAGAATCACTGAAAAATCTATTTTCAAAGTTAAGTTATTCACACATTAGTGATTCACACAAAATTCAAATAATTCAAAATTTAAATTATTCAAATTTGAAAACTACCGGCACTAACAAAAAGTTTGTAATTTTTTGTACCTAAAGCAAAAATATTCACAAAGAAAATCAAAATACAGCAAAACCAACTAAAAATAAATAAAACAAAATAAATAAAGTAGAAAAGAAAAAAACTAAATGAAAAAAAGCCCACCTACTGGGCCACAGCGGCCTGCATACGACTAGAAACCCAAATTCTAGTTGGCCAGGATGCAGGCCCGCTAGCCTAGTAGGCCCAACAGGGCATCGCAGCAAAGGTACGCCCAGAAGGCCTGCTTTAGAGAGGAGCTCGAGACAGCAGCAGCGGCGGGGCTTGTAAGTAGGTGCGAGTGCCCCTCGGCTAGTGAGGTGGGACTAAACTTCTGCGCACCTCGCCTGGCAGCGCACACCCTTTAGTACTGGGTCGTGGCTCCAATCGGTACTAAAGGGGGGCCTTTAGTACCGGTTGGCGCCATGACCCGGTACTAAAGGGGGTGCGGTTCCCGCCGCTTCGCCTGGCCAAAACAACCTTTAGTACCGGTTGGTGGCTCCAACCGGTACTAAAGGTGGGTTCTATATAAGGAAACACTTCAAAAAAATTCAGTTTCTCATCTCTCCCTCTGCTTCTTTCTCCTCTGCCCCGTCGCCGCCACCCCTCGTCGCCGCCTGGCCCGTCCTCGTCCCCATCGCCGCGCCGCGCCCCGTCCTCCCGTCGTCCCCGCCCGGCCCGCCCCCGTCCCCGTCGCCGCGCCCCGCCCCGTCCTCCCGTCGTCCCTGCCCGGCCCGTCCCCGTCCCCGTCGTCATCGCTCGTCTTCGTCCCCGTCGCCGCCCCCCGTCGCCGCGCCTCGCCGGTGAGCTCCTACCCGGCCGCCATGTCCACACACACACACACACTGTTATAGAAATGTTAGCAATTTTTCTGTTTTTTAGTTATAGAAATATTAGAAATGTTAGTTATATAGAAATGTTTTTAGTTATAGAAATATTAGAAATGTTAGTTATATAGAAATGTTAGTTATATAGAAATATTAGAAATGTTAGTTATATATAAATGTTAGTTATATTAGAAATGTTAGTTATATAGAAATGTTTTTTAGTTATAGAAATATTAGAAATGTTAGTTTTAGTTATAAAATTTAGAATTTGCATATATGAAATCACAATCCATCATTTAAAAAATGTTACTTTACTTTTGTGGCATATAGTATTTGTTGTCGACGATGCCCGGCCCGCATCCTCGCCATCGACCAGTTCGCGACGACGTCCTGCTTCAGAGGACCCATGTCCAGGACTGGGCTCCGCCAGGCTGGCACTGGGAGGTGCTACCTTCAGGGGCGCGACGCTTGGTGAGGAACCCGGCCCCGGGTCCCGTCGTCGACCCTGATCTCCTTTGGTGGCGTTCGCGTGGGCCACTTTCGGTGCGGAGGTAGCCGGCCCGCCGGAGGTGGTACGTCGTCGTGTCAGGGAGGAGGAGAAGCACGTCCATCGCTACATGGCTGCTATGGACGTCAGGTTCTCCAATACCTGGCAGGTTCATTCGGAAGATCACCCGAGCTATGATCCAGTGTGGTTCCTTCACTTTGGTTGTCCACTGCCCGCGCCTCAGGAACCGCGAGTGGCCTAGATTACTCTAGTATTCGATCTTTATTACCTAGCTATCTAGCTAGTGATGTATTCGATATATAATATTCGAGATGATTTATTCGAGATTATATATATTATTCAAGAGGATGTATTCGACATTATATCTATTATTCGAGACGACGTATTCGAGATTATATTCGATGATGCTTATTGTGTACTATGATTGATTCAGTTTTTCCTTATTAATTGATTGCATCCATGCATTGTAATTTGAATATATTTCTTTTGGATTAGTTAAATAAAACCTATGGCGGACAATACCGGCAGAGAGGGAGAAGAGGCCCTGTTCAATATCATACGCAATCCTCGCGGGCCAGATGATGATCAGAATGAAGAAGATTATGACGGCTCCGAATATCTAAACAACACCGGGGAGGGTGATATGATATTCGATCGCGACAACCGAATTGATGAAGTCATGAACTATGAACATGAGGAAGAAAATATTGATCTTGAAACAACAAAGACCGGCGAGGTATATTTATATAAGCAGGCATCTGGTGATCATCACATGTTTTAAATGACTTGAAGATATATATTAACGAATTGATCTTTCTTCTTTCAGCCATCCGGATCGAGCAAATCTTCAGGCAGCAGGACAGTACGAGGCCCGAACAAAAAGTTGAAGGAGGGCGTAAAGTACAATATCGAGGCCATCAAACCTAATGGCAAACCATTAGCGCCTAATAAGATTGCGGACAAGTTCATTCGTTAGTGCGGAGTTCTTGTGAAGGACCAACTCCCGATCTCCCTTCAAGAATGGAGAGAGCCGGCAAAGCCACATCCAGATATTACTTTTGTCGACGACAGACAAAAACTTCTTCTTTGGGAAACGCTCATGGAACATTTCATCCTACCAGATCATTTCACAGATGCAGATGTGGAGAAAGTCAAGGATGCTGCTCTTAGGAAGATGGCGGTTGCATTCAACAACCACAAGAATCGTGTATGGGACTAGTACGTCAAGGGAGGAAAGAAGACTCCAGTATTCAAGGGAACACTAGAGAAGCAAAGTGCTCATTGGGACGATTTCGTGAAATTCAAGGAATCGGAATTATCTAAGGAACGGTCGAGAATAAACAAGGCCAATGCCGCAAAAAAGGATAAGTTCCATAAGCTGGGGCCAGGTGGCTACGCGGTGGCAATGCCTAAGTAGGATAAGTCTGAGAAAGAGATGGAGGATGCATGTGTCACTCCAGTAACATTGAGCTGCCCCCCCAGGTGCAGGACTTGGTTCTATGCGCATGGGGGGGAGTTGGACCCGAAGACATGCTTAGTTTCGAGGAAGGCATGTCTAAACGGAGCCAAAGATAAGATACTTGTTGCAATAGAAGAGGCTCGATCGGGGGTGTTCGAGCCCAATAGAGAGAACGACGAGCTTACGCGTGCCCTGGGAAATCCTGAACACCCGGGAAGAACACGAGGCAAGGGCGTTATTCCGTGGTATGAGGGGTTTTCAGACTGGAACACCGACTACAGAAAACGTGCGAGAAGGAAGATTGTGGAGGAGAAGAAGAGGAAGATGGAGGAGGAGCAGAGGAAGCAGGACTATGAACGCCTTCAGGGCCTAGAATCAGCGCACGTGGACTTGGCAGTCAAATTCCAGCGGCAGCAGGAGCAGATCGACTCACTTAGCCAGCAAAGGAGGTCTCAGCAGCTAGCAGATGATCCAGCATTGGATAGCACCATCCCATCCATGCCGAGAAGCAGTGTGGGTCCCGCCCCGGGTGACGCATTGCTAGATAGCTACCCAGTGGATGACATCATGGAGAACACTAACTGTGAGCTACACTTCAAAATGAAGAACATATCCATGAAGGTGGCGTCCATCCCCCCGAGGCAACCTTCCATTGCAACCCGATTCCAGCGGGCTATGCTCCTGTCTTGGTTGATGAGGTGGTGGACCAATATTCGGGGCTAGAGCTTGACATTCCTGGAGGTGGCGAGGAGCACACACCAGGAGAGGCCAACCATCGTATCATCCTATGGAGAAAGGATTGCATCATCTTTCGAAGGCCACCAACACCGCGTCAGGCGACTCCTCCTCGAAGTCCGCCACCGAGTGAGCAGACTCTCGCTCCAAGTCCACCAACGCGTCAGGCCACTCCTCCTCCTCCAAGTCCGGCAAAGCGTCAGGCCACTCCTCCTCCAAGTCCGGCACAGCTTCAGGCCACTCCTCCTCCTCCAAGTCCGGCAAAGCGTCAGGACACTCCTCCTCCAAGTCCTGCACAGCTTCAGGCCACTCCTCCTCCTCCTCCAACTCAGCCACGTCAGCCGTCTCCGCCGCCTCAACAATCATGGAAGAGAGCCGCCGCAGTTATGGTGCGTAGCGGTACAAGTCGAGGTAGTACTGGAGGTACAGGCGGAGGCAAGCGATTTCAATATGGTCCAAGCAGCCTCGCGCCTCTTCCGCAGAGGCCTTACGACAACTCCGAGAAGGAAAACGCAGCCATATCGAAGGCCGAGGTGGAAGCCCATTTTGCACCGAAACCGCCACCGCCGCCAAGGGAGAAAGTGCCTGAGGAAAAGATTGACCACTTCATTCATATGGCTAGACCACCAGCTCCCAAGCTGTTGACACAGACTATGAGCGCCACCTCAGGAAGTTAAATCGAGCACTTCTACAGAAAGAGCGAGCTCGAGCTCGAGCAAATCAGCTAGCAAAAGGAGCGGTAAAACCGTTCCCTAGCTGGGACAACAGGCGGCGCAATCAATCCCCCCGCTTGTTGTGCCAACAACAGATGAGAGTACGCGCGCCCAATATTATTGTGGGCAAACCGTTAACGTTCCCGGGCTGGGCGATGTGGTAATAACCGAGGAGCATATTGAGCAGGCTGAAAGGCTCATGATCACTGTTGAACAACTCCTCGATATCGAGCCCATGTCTCTGCTTAGAGAGGAGGAAATAAAATGGAAATATGTCCGGGGCCAACCTTTGGTCGAGCCAGACGAGGTCAAGAAGCTCCCAATGAGAATGTATGAATTGCATCAATGGTACATGGACATTACCAAGATTTCCAATCGAGAGTCCCTCATGGTGAATGTCAACAAGGATCATTACTTCCATGAGAAAGTCGTGTCCGTTGAGTATTCAGAACTATTTCATTTATACAATCAAGACGCACTCGACAAATCTATCGTCAGTTGCTATTGTCTGTAAGTGATTTCTTTTTGTAATTTAAGTCTCAAGCTAGTTGTAATGATCATTTTGATCAATCATTACCTGTAATTATCCTCACTATATTCTTTTCTGTGGTATTATGCAGGATGAAGATGTATGAAATGAAAAAAGGTGGACGCTATGGCATTGGGTTCATTAACCCAAATACCATTAATGAATACACATGGAAATTAGATGCATATTATGAAAAAAGTGTAGAGGAAAGCATGGTAGAGTTCTTCAAGCGCCTCAATACCAATGAAGATATACTACTTCCTTACAACTTCGAGTGAGTCACACTGTCTTGTACTACAAATTCTGTTTTTGCCTACTAGCTAGCTAAATGTTTTTGCTTACATATGCCCGCTTAATTAAGAAATGCAAACGTGTGTGCATGCAGATTTCACTGGATCTTGTTAATCATTAAAGTTGATGAAGGAACAGTTGAAATATTGGACTCACTACTTAAAAAAGCAAGTGACTACACCATCTTGTTTGGGATAGTCAACAGGTAATTTCAATCATTATTAACTATATCTCGGCCTATTTAGTTCGTCATTTCCTAATATGAACTATTTAATAACCCCTTTATTCATTTTCTTTGTCGGCGGGCAGGGTTTGGGCAAAGTTCATCAGCGTCACTCCAGGCCAATGGAAACGAAAGCTGAAATGGTATCGACCCAAGGTAAGTAATTAAGTAGTACTAGCTAGCTAGCTGCCATCTCTTTAATTATCATGCTTCATTAATTATTATCTAATCAAATTCCATTCTCGTAAAGGCCCTGAAGCACGCGCCGGGGAATAATCTGTGTGCATACTACGTTTACGAGAACATTCGCATGATGGCGTCCGAAAGAAGCAGATCTCAAAGGCAGGACTGGGTACGTTTGTCAGAACACTATTCACAATTTTTACAACATTATTGATATCTAGTCACACAACTAATACACATGCATATTGATCTCCTTCTTAACAGTTCAGAGAGGTGCGGGAGCAGCTCCTAGCAGAGGAGCACATAGAAGCAATTCAAGAGGAAATAGCGAGATTTTTGCTTGACCAGGTCATAGATCCCAAAGGAGAATACTATTACCCGCTACCGCCCCCATGAACCACTTCCAATTGTCATCGTGCTCCGAAGGCACCAATTAGGCTAATGCCACTGGCTCCGAAGGCACCAATTAGGAGAAATTGTATATAGCTAGCTAATTGTATATATATATCACTAGTAGAAAACAGGGCTTTGGTCCAGGCCGGGTCAGCCCATTAGTCTCGGTTCAGTCCAGAACCGGGACCAATGTGGGCATTGGTCCCGGTTCATGAGCCCAGGGGACCGGCCGGGCCACGTCGGCCATTGGTCCTGGTTCATCTAGACCTTTTGGTCCCGGTTGGTGGGATGAACCGGGACCAATGGGCCTCGCTCCTGTCCCACCACCATTGGTCCCGGTTGGTGGCTTGAACCGGGACCAAAGGCTCCCCTTTAGTCCCAGCTCATGTCACCAACCGGGACCAATGAGGTGCCTATATATACCCCTCGCTCGCGAGCAGAGCACCCCAATGCTCTTTTTTTCTCTGGCCGAGGGGGAGAGGGCTTTGTGGTGCTCTAGCTCACCTCCTATGCACATGAGGTGTTCGATTGAATGCCCGAGCCACACTACTTAAGCTTTCTCCTCTCGAAGCTCGACCTCCAAGCTCCATTTTCCTCAAGATTTGTCTAGATTTAGCGGTCCGTCACGCCCCGTCCCCGTCTTCACCGCCGTCGATCACCCGCGCCGATCTCATCACCGGCACCACCGTGGTGAGCCTCTTGTTCTTATCTTCTTTCTGAAAGGAAAAATATTCTTACTTATATGTTTAGATAGATACTTGTATCATTTTCTTACATTTATTATTGCATCTTATATAGTGCGATAGTTTTGGTATCCGCCCCCGTCGGCCCTCGTCCTGCCTATGATTTGGATGTGGTATGTATATTATCTTTATAACTATTGGTTCATTTATTGTTTATGAAAATTATGCCGACCAACGTGACATAGATTTTATTTATCTAGGATGTATGTGAATTGGAAATGCCAACCGACCCTATTGTCGAGAGGTTAAATTTAGTTGAAGAAGAAAACAAGTTGTTGAAGGAAAAAATAAAAAAATTGAGGAGGAGAAGATGATATTGGAGTTGCATGTTGCGGATGTCGTCGATGATCACAAGATCAAGATGGATGCAATGCGCTTGAAGATTAGAAAGATTAGAAAATATGCCATTCATACCGAGGCTTGGTATCATTATGCCGTTGGATCAATTGTTACCTTGGTTGCGATTATGATCGCATTTGTTTTCGCATTGAAATGTTTTACATAGTTTCAATGTATGGTTTAATTAATTAGATGCTCTAGAGAGCTATATGTTGTTAGATGAGAACTATGTATGCACTTTGATTTTAATGTGATGATGAACTTCTATTAATTTGGACACTTAATTATATATAATGCACGCAGATGAACCGGCAATGGATGTACGGTGACAGACACACCCGCGAGTACATTAATGGCGTGCATGCGTTTCTCGATGCGGCTGAGGCAAACAAGCAGAATGGTTTTATGTGTTGTCCATGCACTGAATGTGGGAATACGAGGTCTTACTCTAACTGGAAAATCCTTCACTCCCACCTTCTTTACAAGGGTTTCATGCCACACTATAATGTTTGGACGAGTGTACGATCGGATCGAAAGTATGTCTAGAGGGGGGGTGATTAGACTACTTGACCAAATAAACTTAACCTTTTCCAATTTTAGTTCTTGGCAGATTTTAGCTATTGTAGGACAAGTCAAGCAATCATCACACAATTCAAGCAAGCATGCAAAGAGTATATTGGCAGCGGAAAGTAAAGCATGCAACTTGCAAGAATGTAAAGGGAAGGGTTTGGAGAATTCAAACGCAATTGGAGACACGGATGTTTTTCCCGTGGTTCGGATAGGTGGTGCTATCCTACATCCACTCCACATTGATGGAGACTTCAACCCACGAAGGGTAACGGTTGCGCGAGTCCACGGAGGGCTCCACCCACGAAGGGTAACGGTTGCGCGAGTCCACGGAGGGCTCCACCCACGAAGGGTCCACGAAGAAGCAACCACCCACGAAGGGTCCACGAAGAAGCAACCTTGTCTATCCCACCATGGCCATCGCCCACGAAGGACTTGCCTCACTAGCGGTAGATCTTCACGAAGTAGGCGATCTCCTTGCCCTTACAAACTCCTTGGTTCAACTCCACAATCTTGTTGGAGGCTCCCAAGTGACACCTAGCCAATCTAGGAGACACCACTCTCCAAGAAGTAACAAATGGTGTGTTGATGATGAACTCCTTGCTCTTGTGCTTCAAATGATAGTCTCCCCAACACTCAACTCTCTCGCATAGGATTTGTATTTTGTGGAAAGAAGATTTGAGTGGAAAGCAACTTGGGGAAGGCTAGAGATCAAGATTCATATGGTAGGAATGGAATATCTTGGTCTCAACACATGAGTAGGTGGTTCTCTCTCAGAACATATGAGTTGGAATTGTGTATGTGTTCTGATGGCTCTCTCCACGAATGAAGAGGAGGTGGAGGGGTATATATAGCCTCCACACAAAATCCAACTGTTACACACAGTTTTCCAATTTCGGTGGGACCGACTCAACAAACTCGGTCGGACCGAAAAGGTAAACCTAGTGACCGTTAGAGATTTTCAGTGGGACTGACATGCAACTCGGTAGGACCGATATGGTTAGGGTTTGGGCATAACGTAATCTCGGTGAGACCGATTACACAAACTCGGTGAGACCGAGTTTGGTAATAAGCTAACCAGAGAGTTGGTCAGGTAAACTCGGTGGGACCGATTTGTTCTTTCGGTGAGACCGAAAAGTTACAAAGAGGGAAACATAGAGTTTACATTGCAATCTCGGTGGGACCGATTCGCTCTTTCGGTGAGACCGAAAAGTTACGAAAGGGAAACAGAGAGTTTGCAATCCCATCTCGGTGAGACCGAGATCCCTATCGATAGAACCGAATTGCTAGGGTTTGGCAGTGGCTTATGACAAGTGAAACTCGGTGGCACCGGATAGAAAGAATCGGTAGGACCGAGTTTGGCTTAGGGTTTAGGTCATATGTGGATATGGGAAAGTAGTTGAGGGTTTTGGAGCATATCACTAAGCACATGAAGCAAGAGGCTCATTAAGCAACACCTCGTCCCTCCTTGATAGTATTGGCTTTTCCTAAAGACTCAATGTGATCTTGGATCACTAAAATATAAAATGAAGAGTCTTGAGCTTTTGAGCTTGAGCCAATCCTTTGTCCTTAGCATTTTGAGGGTTCCACTTTCACATCCATGCCATGCCAATCATTGAGCTTTCCTGAAGTAGTCATCTTGGAATAGCATTAGCTCAATGAGCTATATGTTGTTATGAATTACCAAAACCACCTAGGGATAGTTGCACTTTCAATCCCCCTCTTTTTGGTAATTGATGACAACATATAGATCAAAGCTTCGACAAATGATAATAAGCATGAAATATATCATCGCTTTGAGAAGTATGTGACAAGTAAGAGCTCCCCCTAAATTTGTGCATATTTAAAATTTGCTTTGGACTGCAAATGCACAAAGAGTTAGAGTCATGGGTTACTCTTCCATGTCACATACATCTTGGTGGAGCGCTTAAAATGATAAGAATGAAATACATGCACTCATCACCAAGAATAGTGAATGATCACATAAGATAGATAAGATGATAATATTAAGCAAACATTAAGTGTAGCTTATGATCAAACACATGATCATCAATGTCTCACGAGCAATGACATAGTATCTCACACAAAAGCAAACAAAGTTCGAAAAACCACCAAATAAAACAAGAGAGAATAAAAGCAACACTCTCTCTCGAAGCCTATGATCTATACATTTTCTCCCCCTTTGGCAACAAGTTACCAAAAAGTTCCTAGAAAATGCATAGTGCTAAGTCGACACTCAGGCTTGATCTTCGGGTGGTGGTGGAGTCCGGAGCACTCCAAGGACGAAGCCTTCTGTAGACGTGGTTGGAGTTGAGGCTGAAGTAGATGCTGGAGCTGGTGGAACTGAAGTTGTGGCTGGTGCAGAAGTGGTGGCTCGGGTGTCAGCAACTAGCACTGCATGTGATCTCTGAGCTCTTGGCACTCTGGCAAATGCATCAGTTGTAGTCTTGCCTCTCCTCTCCTGCATGTCATCCTGAAGTTGTTCCACTGCAGACTGAATCTCTGTTACTTTGACAGCCAAGTCATAGAACTTTTGTTCCATGATTCTCTCTAAGCTCTGCTGATTCTGAGTGAGGGTGGCCAGTCCTTGCTCAATCCTCAGTGTGGATGCAATCAAGTAACCAAGCTGCTCTTGTTTGGTTTTCAAGAAATACTCAGATGCCTCCTCTTGAGTTGGCATCTTGGCAGCTTTCTCCTTCCTCGCCTTCTCCTTCTTGGCTTGTGCTTGGGCAGATGATGGCTCATTCTCAGTCATGACCACTTGATTATCTTCAAAATCTGGATGGATGGGCAAGTGTTCCTTGTCCAACAAGTATATGCCTGTGCCCATCTTCGAGTTGATTAACTCCTGAATCTGAGGGGCATAACCACAGCTTCTCTTCTGATCAGCTGCTGTCCTCTTAATGGTCTCTACCATGAGGCTCATCACCTTGAACTTCTATGGCACATCAAATATATGAAGCAAATTGATCGCATGGCCTCTGATCATCTTGTGATCACCTGACTTGGGCAACAGAGTGTGCCGAAGGATCCAGTTAATGGTTGGCAGCCCTGGCAGAAGATAATGCACAGACCCAAACTTGAAAGTATCAAGTGCCTCGTTTGGAATTTCCTTGTACATATTGGACATAGAATTGTGGTCCATCTTCTTCTTGGCATAGATATCCAAGTCATCCTCATGCTCCTCTGGGGCATTGATGAGCTGTGCCCACTCAGCAACAGTAGATTGGTACCTCGTACCTTCAGACATCCATGTGATCTTACCATCTAGATAGAAGTGTGCCGTGGAGTAGAATTGCATAATAAGCTCCTCGTTCCACTTTGTGAGCTTCTGCCCAACAAAGTCTGCTACTCCACAAGCATTGAAGCTATCCTGCACTCCAGGATAGTGCTCTTCAATGTCCTTGATGTACTCCCAATTGACCCATCTCATGTCACAAACTATGGGCTTCTTGTCCAACAAAACTGTCTCATAGAAGTCCTGTTGTTCCTTAGTGTGGAACCTATAATCAATAGCAGTTCTTCTCCTTGAAGCATATGGATCTGCTTCTCTCCACTTCCTCAGCCCTGAGTCTCTTCTGAGCTTCATGTCCTCAGCCACAGGATGAGCATCATTGTGGTCTGGGATCTTGGGCTTGAGCTTTCTCAGAACATGCTCTTCATCATCTTCTTCAGTAGCTTCAGGCACTGGGGCCTTGTTCTTCTCAGTTGCAGGTATGCTCCTCGTATTTCTCTTTGGTGCTGTCTTGGGCTTGGAGGCAGCTTTGGGTGCTTCTTTGGGCTTGGATGCAGCAGCCCCTGATCTTATAGCATCACCCATAAGCTTAGGTGCCTTAGGTGCTGTGCAGCAACCTCTTCTTCTTCCTCTTCTTCCATGATGGAAGCCTTTCCAAGCACTCTGGCTACGGTCTTCTTGACCCTTTCCTTCCTTTTCTTTCCTTCAGCAGCAACTGGCTCTATGGTTGTAGGCTTTTCAGGAATCTGAGTTGAGGCTCTGGCCTTTGGCATAGGCTGCCTACCTGCTGGCCTTTTGATTTTCAATCCTGGCTTTGTGCCTTGAGCTGATCCATGTTCCTTCGTGAGCACTACTCTCTTTGAAGTTACTTCCTCTTCTGCCACATAGTCCTCATCCTCTGATTCTGAGGTTCTCTTCTTCCTTTGTCTTGTGGCAGCTTTTGGCAGATTGCTAGGGGTGCTCCTGCTGCCTTCATCTGAAGAACTTGAGGGACTAGTGCCCTCACTCATCTGCACTGGCTGTTCTGACACATTCTGGCTGTCACTCTGATCTGACATGATGAACAAGCTGACTGCTGACCCTGTGAATAGTTTATAGATAAGGTAGAGTGGATGAGCATCACAAAATGCAGAGATTTTTGCAAAAGAATAATTCAAAAACTTAGTTTTAGTTTCCCACTGAAAGCATCTCGGATCTACCGATTTCTAAACTCGATGATATCGAAGCAGTTTTGGCACCTAAACTAGTGAACTCGGTCAGACCGAGTCACAGTTCGGTGGCACCGAGACTGCTAGGGTTTCACAGAGTTCCAAAATCGGCCACACCGATAAGTAATTCTCGGTCAGACCGAGTCTCACTTGTGCAATGGCATAACCCAAATCGGTGGGACCGAGTTTTTCAACTCGGTGGGTCCGAGATGGTTTCGGCGGAAACCTAACCCTAAATTTTTTGAATAAAACCTAATCTACGAGTTCATTGACTGGATAGAAGTTTAACAAACGTGGCAAGAATCATGATGATCACAATGTGCTAAGAATCGGATTGGGGAATAGCACAAAGATCGAGTCCATACCCTAGTTTGGCGGAGACTCGCTACGGCGGCAACGGCGGGGTTGAATTTCCGTTGACGGCGACGAAGACCAGCGACTAGAGGTGGCTGGCGGCGAGGAGACGATCTGGAGACCAAGTTGGCAGAGCAGGCTATCGCGCGGGCGAAGGGGTTCGGAGAAATTTCCAAATTTTTGCCCGTGATTATATATAGCCCGACCCTGTCGGTGTGACCGAGTGGAACAACTCGGTGGCACCGAGATGCAAAACTGTATACAGTTGTTGCAACTTGGTGTGACCGAATGGTTCAAATCGGTTGCACCGAGATCGAAAACCTAGATCAACTTAATGATCTCGGTAGGACCGAAAGTGGGGTATCGGTCAGACCGAGAATCATAAAGAGGTTTTGGAAGTTTAAGTCTATGACGAATCGGGGACTCCGAGCGCTCCTCACACAGAGTGGTTCGAATCTAACTTGATCAAATTTTGTGATGTAGCATGAATAGAGTTTGAGACGAGAAAAGCATAGATAGCTAGAGGAGGTTCTTAGGCATTCTTGTCCATCCACTTGGCAAAAGGAAATAAAACCAAACAATCAAAACAACAAGTGGATGTCCTCGAATGAGTAAAATATTTAACCAGCATGCTCACACAATAAGATGGCAAATGAAATATGTGACAAGGCATGCACAACCAATTCTAGCATCTATCAAGCAATTTGCGATGACAAGGTCATCTATATATGAGTATATTGACTTAGGAGTCAAGTGAGAACACTTGATCATAGGTCATACTCATCGTTTAAGCTCAAGTGGGGTTACCACTTTTACATAAAGCATTGTTGTGTTCACATCTTTAGAGTTGCTTTAGCTCAAGTCTTAGAGTAAAGCTCCCCCTAGATGTGATATCCCCCCTTAGAGGGATGAACTAACCTCGGGTTTTGTCGATGATGACTTCATGTAGATGTTGAAGATGTGGATGCTCAATGTTGATGTAGATCACTTGGAGCTATCCATTTGAGTGAATTGCACTTTCAATACCTACATGGGTTAGTCCCACAAGGAACAAACAAGGATATCCATAGACATAGAGTGATGCACACACAAGATGATGTCCATGAAAACTTTTAGGTTACCTTGTCCCTTGGTCTTACCAACAAGAGGGTTTGTGACTCCTTGAACTAGTGCAAGATGTGGAAGTTGATTGCACTTGTTCTTGCCAAAATGATAAGAGTGAAGTATGTTGGCGGAGTCACCCTCAAGAACTCTCTAGTTCTTCTTCTTTGGGATCCACATCATCTTGATGGGAATCCTTGGAGTTGTAGTCGTACTTGATGAAGTAGAACTTGATGTAGTCTTGGGAACCCACTTGACCAAGGCCTTAGGAGCTTCTTCAAATGCATCAATTTCCTCTTGAAGCTTGTCCTTGCCTTTTTGCTTGTAGTCTTGTGGTGGAAGATCATCTTGAGCTTGTGTCCCCTTGAAAGAAGTATCATACTTCTCTTGTTGAGGAACAAACTTTGTCTTGGGGTATTGATCTTCTTCCCACTCAACTCCATTGGCATTGAACTTTCGTTCAAAACCAACACCTTGATTCTTCCGGTGCATTCCTTGCTTGCGCACAATTTCCTCGAATTGCTTACTCCCGGCAAGGCTTTTGTACACTCCTTTCTCTATAATTCCCTTCAATAAGCTATTTTCTTGCTCAAGTGTAACTTGGCTAAGAGAATCATTAGTGGAATCAAGAGAACTACTAGAAGCAACAATATTGGATTTAGCATGATCATTGTTACTGCTAGAGGAAGAATCTTTCTTGTTCTTGTTACTAGACTTGACTTGAGGCATGTAAGTGGATAAGAGTAAACGCTTGGCAATGTAAGAAGAACTTTTCTTGCAGAGATCATCATTGATTGCTTTTAAGAACTCATGCTCTTGCTCAAGATTGAGCTTTTCAAAGCGTATTTCTCATGAGCTTTAAAAGTTCTCGATGATCTTCGAAGATAGTTTCATGAGCTAACTTAAGAGTGTTTAGTTCTTTAGTTAGAGCCTCAATCTTCTCCTTATCATTGTCATTCGTTTTATCTTGATTAGCATGATAATTGATGTTTCATCATAGTATTCATCACTAGAGTTGTCAACAAGCAAATCATCACTAACAAGTCATCTTCATCACTATTGAAATCAACATACTCGGGGTGTGTTACCTTAGGACCTTTGGCCATGAAGCATCTTCCAATTCCTTCATTTGGTGAGTCAAATATGTCGTAGGAGTTGGTTGACACAAGTGCTAGACCGGCAACACCTTCATCTTGAGTATCTTCGGAGTCGGAGTGATAACTTCTCTCGGAGTGGCTGTCGGAGTCGGAGCCGGATACCCATTCACCAACATGAGCTTGATGTCTTCGTTTTGTGTAGCTCCTTGATGATTTTTCCTTCCTTTCCGAATCCTTGCTTCTCCGTGAGTATCTTCGTTCATAACGATCATCTCTACTCCTTCTCTCTCTTGGTGGTGATTCTTTGCTTCTTCTTTTTGGAGAATCTTCTCTTCTCTTGTAGGGAGCCGTACACTCATTGGAATAGTGTCCGGGTCTTCCACAACTGTAGCAGTTTCGCTCTCGACTAGAAGATCTTTTGTCATTGTAGGACCTTGACTTGAAGCTTCTATCTTTGCTTCTACTCTTGTAGAACTTGTTGAAGTTCTTCACCATTAAGCTCAATTCTTCATTGAAGTTTGTTTCTCACTTGATGATGTAGGGGCTTCACATGAGGCTTTGTAGGCACCACTTGATTTGTTGTGAAGTTCCTCTTTATCCTTAAGTGACATCTCATGAGCAACAATTCTTCCAATCACCTCCGTTGGCTTGAGATCTTTGTAATTGGGATCATTTGGATCAATGTGCACACGGTATCATATTTTCGCATCCAAGGCTCTTAGAATCTTCTTGATGATGAATCTATCGGTCATCTCTTCACTTCCTAAGCCGGCAATCTCATTTGTGATGAGAGCAAGCCTAGAGTACATTTCAGCGACACCTTCACCATCCTTCATTTTGAACTTGTCAAGTTGACTTTGAAGCACATCCAATTTGGATTCCTTGACGGAGTCGGTACCTTCGTGCATATCAATCAAAGTGTCCCAAATTTCCTTTGCATTATCAAGATGGCTGATTTTGTTGAATTCTTTGGGGCACAATCCGTTGAAGAGAATATCACAAGCTTGAGCATTGTATTGCAACATCTTCAACTCATCCGCGGTAGCTTCACGGTTTGGTTCTCTCCCATCAAAGAAGTCACCTTGCAAACCAACACACACAATAGCCCAAACGGCGGGGTTATGTCCAAGAATATGCATTTTCATTTTATGCTTCCAACTAGCAAAATTAGTACCATCAAAGTAAGGACCTCTACGGTGATAATTTCCCTCGCTAGACGCCATACTCTCCTAGGTTTTGAAACCAAGGCTATGACCACCAAAAGCTATGGAAATCAAAGCAAATGGAGACCAAAGCTCTGATACCACTTGTAGGATCGAAAGTATGTCTAGAGGGGGTGATTAGACTACTTGACCAAATAAAAACTTAACCTTTCCCAATTTTAGTTCTTGGCAGATTTTAGCTATTTAGGACAAGTCAAGCATCATCACACAATTCAAGCAAGCATGCAAAGAGTATATTGGCAGCGGAAAGTAAAGCATGCAACTTGCAAGAATGTAAAGGGAAGGGTTTGGAGAATTCAAACGCATTGGAGACACGGATGTTTTTCCCGTGGTTCCGGATAGGTGGTGCTATCCTACATCCACGTTGATGGAGACTTCAACCCACACACGGAGGGTAACGGTCGTTGCGCGAGTCCACGGAGGGCTCCACGAAGGTCCACGAAGGCAACCACCCAAAGGGTCCACGAAGAAGCAACCTTGTCTATCCACCATGGGCCATCGCCCACGAAGGACTTGCCTCACTAGCGGTAGATCTTCACGAAGTAGGCGATCTCCTTGCCCTTACAAACTCCTTGGTTCAACTCCACAATCTTGTTGGAGGCTCCCAAGTGACACCTAGCCAATCTAGGAGACACCACTCTCCAAGAAGTAACAAATGGTGTGTTGATGATGAACTCCTTGCTCTTGTGCTCAAATGATAGTCTCCCCAACACTCAACTCTCTCTCATAGGATTTGGATTTGTGGAAAGAAGATTTGAGTGGAAAGCAACTTGGGGAAGGCTAGAGATCAATTCATATGGTAGGAATGGAATATCTTGGTCTCAACACATGAGTAGGTGGTTCTCTCTCAGAACATATGAGTTGGAATGGTATATGTGTTCTGATGGCTCTCTCCGAATGAAGAGGAGGTGGAGGGGTATATATAGCCTCCACACAAAATCCAACCGTTACACACAGTTTACCAATCTCGGTGGGACCGAATCAACAAACTCGGTCGGACCGAAAAGGTAAACCTAGTGACCGTTAGAGATTTTCGGTGGGACTGACATGCAACTCGGTAGGACCGATTGGTTAGGGTTGGGCATAACGTAATCTCGGTGAGACCGATTACACAAACTCGGTGAGACCGAGTTTGGTAATAAGCTAACCAGAGAGTTGGTCAGGTAAACTCGGTGGGACCGATTTGCTCTTTCGGTGAGACCGAAAAGTTACAAGAAGGAAACATAGAGTTTACATTGCAATCTCGGTGGGACGATTCGCTCTTTCGGGAGACCGAAAGTTACGAAAGGGAAACAGAGAGTTTGCAATCCCATCTCGGTGAGACCGAGATCCCTATCGGTAGAACCGAATTGCTAGGGTTTGGCAGTGGCTTATGACAAGTGAAACTCGGTGGCGCCGGATAGAAAGAATCGGTATGACCGAGTTTGGCTTAGGGTTTAGGTCATTTGTGGATATGGGAAAGTAGTTGAGGTTTTGGAGCATATCACTAAGCACATGAAGCAAGAGGCTCATTAAGCAACACCTCATCCCTCCTTGATAGTATTGGCTTTTCCTAAAGACTCAATGTGATCTTGGATCACTAAAATATAAAATGAAGAGTCTGGAGCTTTTGAGCTTGAGCCAATCCTTTGTCCTTAGCATTTTGAGGGTTCCACTTTCACATCCATGCCATGCCAATCATTGAGCTTTCCTGAAATAGTAATCTTGGAATCGCATTAGCTCAATGAGCTATATGTTGTTATGAATTACCAAAACCACCTAGGGATAGTTGCACTTTCAACGAGGCACGGAGAAATAGGAGTTATGATGTAAGACGGCGAAGAAGAAGACTATGATGACAACTATGTGCCCCCTGAATACGGTGATGCTGCAACGGGGGGAGCTGGTGAAGATCAAGAGGAACCAGATGATGTGCCCAATGATGCTGCAACGGGTGAAGCTGCTGAAGATCAAGAGGAACCAGATGATGTGCCCGATGATGATGATCTCCGCCGGGTCATTGTCGATGCAAGGACGCAATGCATTAGTCAAAAGGAGAAGCTGAAGTTTGATCGCATGTTAGAGGATCACAAAAAAGGGTTATACCCCAATTGCGAAGATGGCAACACAAAGCTCGGTACCGTACTGGAATTAGTGCGGTGGAAGGCAGAGAATGATGTGGCTGACAAAGGATTTGAGAAGCTACTGAAAATATTGAAGAAGAAGCTTCCAAAGGATAACGAATTGCCCGACAGTACATACGTAGCAAAGAAGGTCGTATGCCCTCTAGGATTGGAGGTGGAGAAGATACATGCATGCCCTAATGACTACATCCTCTACCGCGGTGCATACAAGGTTCTGAACGCATGCCCGGTATGCGGTGCATTGCGGTATAAGATCAGACGAGATGACCCTGGTGATGTTGACGGCGAGCCCCCCAGGAAGAGGGTTCCTGCGAAGGTGATGTGGTATGCTCCTATAATACCACGGTTGAAACGTCTGTTCAAAAACGAAGAGCATGCCAAGTTGATGCGATGGCACAGTGAGAACCGAAAGAAAGATGGGAAGTTGAGAGCACCCGCTGACGGGTCGCAGTGGAGAAAAATTGAGAGAAAGTACTGGGATGAGTTTGCAAAGGACCCAAGGAATGTATGGTTTGCTTTAAGCGCGGATGGCATTAATCCTTTCAGGGAGCAGAGCAGCAATCACAGCACCTGGCCCGTGACTCTATGTATGTATAACCTTCCTCCTTGGATGTGCATGAAGCAGAAGTTCATTATGATGCCAGTTCTCATCCAAGGCCCTAAGCAACCCGGCAACGAAATTGATGTGTACCTAAGGCCATTAGTTGAAGAACTTTTACAGCTGTGGAATGAAAATGGTGTATGTACGTGGGATGAGCACAGACGGGAGGAATTTAACCTTAAGGCGTTGCTGTTCGTGACCATCAACGATTGGCCCGCTCTCAGTAACCTTTCAGGACAGACAAACAAAGGATACAACGCATGCACGCACTATTTAGATGACACTGAAAGTATATACCTGGACAAATGCAGGAAGAATGTGTACCTGGGCCATCGTCGATTTCTTCCGACCAACCATCAATGTTGAAAGAAAGGCAAGCATTTCAAAGGCGAGGCAGATCACCGGAAGAAGCCCGCCATGCGCACCGGTGATCATGTGCTTGCTATGGTCAATGATTTACACTACGTAATCTTTGTAAAGGGTCCCGGTGGACTAGCTGTTCCGAATGATGCTGAGGGACACGCACCCATGTGGAAGAAGAAATCTATATTTTGGGAACTATCCTACTGGAAAGACCTAGAGGTCCGCTCCTCAATCGACGTAATGCACGTGACGAAGAACCTTTGCGTGAACCTACTAGGCTTCTTGGGCATGTATGGGAAGACAAAAGATACACCTGAGGCACGGGAGGACCTGCAACATTTGCACGAAAAAGACGGCATGCCTCCGAAGCAGTATAAAGGTCCTGCCAGCTACGCTCTTACAAAAGAAGAGAAAGAAATCTTCTTTGAATGCCTGCTCAGTATGAAGGTCACGACTGGCTTCTCGTCGAATATAAAGGGAATAATAAATATGCCAGAGAAAAAGTTTCAGAACCTAAAGTCTCATGACTGCCACGTGATTATGACGCAACTGCTTCCGGTTGCATTGAGGGGGCTTCTACCGGAAAACGTCCGATTAGCCATTGTGAAGCTATGTGCATTCCTCAATGCAATCTCTCAGAAGGTGATCGATCCAGAAATCGTACCAAGGCTAAGGAGTGATGTGGCGCAATGTCTTGTCAGTTTCGAGCTGGTGTTCCCACCATCCTTCTTCAATATCATGACGCACGTCCTAGTTCATCTAGTCGACGAGATTGTCATCCTGGGGCCCGTATTTCTACACAATATGTTCCCCTTTGAGAGGTTCATGGGAGTCCTAAACAAATATGTCCGTAATCGCGCTAGGCTAGAAGGAAGCATCTCCATGGGCCATCAAACAGAGGATGTTATCGGGTTTTGTGTTGACTTCATTCCTGGCCTTAACAAGATAGGTCTCCCTAAATCGCGGTATGAGGGGAGACTGACTGGAAAAGGCACTCTTGGAAGAGACTCAATAATATGCAGGGACGGATATTCTTGGTCTCAAGCACACTACACATTTCTACAGAACTCTACCTTGGTGACCCCGTATGTCGATGAACACAAGAACAGTCTGCGCTCCAAACACCCGGAGCAGTGCGACGACTAGATTACATGTGAACACATCAGGACTTTCAGCAGTTGGTTGGAAACACGTCTCAGAGGTGACAACACTGTTTGTGATGAGTTGTACTTGTTGTCCAGGGGACCATCTTTGACTGTATTGACTTACAAAGGATTCGAGATAAATGGGAATACATTTTACACGATCGCCCAAGATCAAAAGAGCACCAACCAAAACAGCGGTGTCCGCTTTGATGCAGCAACCGAGAGCGGAAAGGATACATATTATGGTTACATAGTGGACATATGGGAACTTGACTACGGACCTGATTTTAAGGTCCCTTTGTTTAAGTGCAAATGGGTCAATCTGTTAGGCGGCGGGGTACAGGTAGACCCATAGTACGGAATGACAACAGTGGATCTGAAAAATCTTGGGTACACCGACGAACCGTTCGTCCTTGCCAATGATGTGACACAGGTTATCTATGTGAAGGACATGTCTACCAAACCGACAAAAAGAAAAGATAAGGAAGCGAATACATCATACGATGAGCCAAAGCGCCACATAGTTCTTTCAGGAAAAAGGGACATCCTGGGAGTGGACGGCAAGACAGACATGTCTGAAGATTATGAAAAGTTTCATGAAATTCCTTCCTTCAATGTCAAGGCTGACCCAAGCATCCTGATAAACAATGAAGATTATCCATGGTTACAGTGCAATAAGCAAATGACACAAGCGAAGAAAAATTGAAGACTTTCTCCCACAACTTTGTAACACACGAACATGCTACCATTGTCCGTTTTGTACATGCACATGCTATGTGGGTGAAATTATGATACCATCCCAACTTTCAACTTTTTCAGAGTTCATTTGAAATGCTTTCATGTCTTATGGTTCGGCCCTCGTAATACCATGACCATTAGTCCCTGGCCCATGCCAACTTTCAACTTTCAACTTTCTAAAACTAATGGCACTAACAGAAAGTTTATAATTTTGCTCCTCGCCCCTAGCCCATGACCATTAGTCCTGGTTTGTGCCACAAACCGGGACTAAAGGGTTGGTCCTTGTTGCGGGCCGAGTTTAGTCCCACCTCGCCAACCGAAAGGGGCTCACACCGGTTTATAAGCCCTTCCTTCTCTGCCTTGTTGAGCTCCTCTCAAAGTGAAAATAGATGCCCTAATAGAGAAAAGTTTAACCTAAATTCATAGTGAATTTCTCTGAAATTCATAGAAATTTACTAGGAATTTAGGTTGAATTTTCTCTATAAGCGCATATATTCTCATTTTTTTAGTAAGTTAATCACAAACTTGTGATTCAAACAATTTTCAAAG